>NC_077227.1:614942666-615158953 GCF_027887165.1 Monodelphis domestica
ATAGCACATATGTAGAAATGTACCCATTAACAGATAGACATAATATTCTCTACATAAAATAAGAATAAGAATAGTGCCCAATTAAGAACAGGCAGGTGGTTTAGTGGATAGAAAGTCAGGTCTGGAGACAGGAGATCCTGAGTTCAAATCTAGATTTAGATGATTCCTAGCTATGTGATCCTAGACCATTCACTTAATCCCAATTGCCTAGTATGGGATTTAAATTAATAACCAACACTCCAAGAATTATATTTTGTAGGGTTTATTAATAATCACTTAAAGTAGAAAGAATAAATAGGAAGTAGAAATAAAAAAATTAATAAAATAAAAACCACATGAACAAGTGTTTCTGCCTCTCCCTTACCTTACCTCCACAGCACACTATCACTGAAAGAGAGAGTGAGAGGTGGGGCCACAACAAATTTATATCCTCCCTGTGTCAGCACCTAAGATGAAGAGGAACATGGGTTTCTGGGAATTGTAGTTTTTAGGGTAACAGATTCTAATTACATACTAGTCCTTACTGCTCTTCTAGTTTAGAACACATATTTAGTATTGAATCTAAGACAGAAGGTGAGGTTTGAAAAAAAGGTTTAAAAAAAGACTAGGGACCTTTTGTATAGCACTTTAAATTTGAAAAATTACTTTGCATTTTTCATTTGATCTTCACAAAATAAGTAGGAGTATATTCTCATCTCACAAATGAAGAAATCAAAGCCCAGAGAGGGTATGTTTTGCTCTTAGTAACAGAGATATTAAACACCCAGAGGCACAATTCAAATCTAGGTATATATTTTGCCTCACTTAAAGACTAGCACTTGTTTCACATTATTCTGTTTCATTTATATATTAATTTTAATTTAATTCAACAAATAATTTTGCCAAAATGTATTAATATACAAAGCACTAGACTTTGGAGATACAAAGATAAAAATGAAATAGTCCCTGAACTCAAGGAGCTGATATTAAAAAATGTTATTTTTCCACCTATCTACTCTAAAATTAACCCATTTCCTACTTCCGTATTCCCATGCTCTCATTTCTGGCCACTGGCTGCTCATTAAAGGCTTAGAGGAAATGTGGCAAGATTTCTCAAAGTTTGATCTTTTCTGGAAGTTTGAGTGTCTTATTTGCTATGTTGACACAATGGAGATAGTCTGTCTACTACAAAGATTGTGATTATTCATGACTTCCAGCCAAAGATCTGTGGGGCTTAAATAAATTTGCTTTAGGGCTTAGTAAAACTTAGTCCTACCAGATCCAAGGAATCCTTTTTGCTAGAATTGATCAAAACTATGTTAAATTCTCTGCCATGACAACAGAAGTACCCTTTTCTTCTAAAAAAGCCCTTGTTCTGGATTTATGTGGACCAAATTCATATAACTTGGGGGAGCTTGGCCCTTAAAGAGAATGGAAGTCTCTTCTTATATTCTCTGACTCATTATTCTGCTACCCAAGAATCTAGGGAAAATCTCCATACAAAGTTCAATGTTTGGCTTATGTCTAGGGCCTCTTCAAAGATACTTAACAGAATCTTTTCTCAATAATTACTCAATTTGTACAAAAATGTACAAAGCTACTAGATTTACAATAGATTTTTTTTATTTTGAAAAAAAATGTTCAAAACAAAAGTCTGATTAGTATGTGCTGAAAAATATTTAAAACATGCTATGTAATCCACCTTTCCTATTATTACTTTCCCAGGTGGTTGGCACTTGAATCATTAATGAAACTTTTTGCAAGAGTACTGAACTAGCATTTCACCTTTACCTCAGCTTTGCACTATCTAAAAAATTCAAGGGCCATATTTTCAGGCAATCCCAGGTTAAATGGCTTGGTCTCATCTATCCAGAAATGTTCAACTTCTCTGAGACATTATTTCAGAGATCATTTGGTGAATACCCAAAGAGGTTCAGAGTTCCTCCTGAACTCATAAGATTGCTACCATGGTTAGAAATACATGTTTCAGGATCTCTAGTCATCTCTGTTCAGGGGCAAAATAAAGAAAATCAGAAAAGATATCTAGGAACTGAGATTCATTTTCAGATCTCTCTAAGTCAGAATATATTCTCACTATGATATGTGCAGCTACTGGCATGAGAAGGAAGGGAGTTTAAGGTTTGGGGTGCTTAAGAAGAGAAATATCTGTTCTCCCATTAAATGGAATTCTGAGGAAAGAGGTTCAGAGAGTCCCAGTATGCTTTAAAAATGGGAATGAGTGTTGGGTTTGGAGAGGGGACACATGGAAACTTATCAAAAGCCCACTGGAGGGGGCAGCTGAGTGGTAACGTGGATTGAGAGCCAGTTCTAGAGACAGGAGGTCCTGGTTTCAAATCTAACCTCAGACACATCCTATCTATGTGACCCTGGGCAAGGCACTTAACCCCCATTGCCTATCCCTTACCATTCTTATGCCTTGATTCCAAGATGGAAGGTAAGGGTTTAAAAAAACAAAGAAAGAAAGAAAAAGAAGTCCATTAAAAAGGACTCAGGGAAAATGTGGCACCAGAGGAGTCTCAAAGAGTTTTGAAAAAAAGAATCTAGATTTAGTCTAGGGATAACAAAGTGTTTTATTGACAAGGAGGCTTCTCCCCAACCATGGGAGAGAAATTAAGGGGTATTATTTAGGTCTAGGGTATCATAAAGTCTAGGTACCATGTGGTACTAACCTCTCCAGACACAGTTCTCTCCCAGGAAGATGAAGAGGGACAGCAGAGAGGGCTACAGAAAGGGGAGAAAAGGAGAAAGGATAGAGACAAGGCATCTCCTTCCCAGGGAGCCCCTGAACCCCACATGGAGGGGAGGGAAGGAAATTATGCAAAGACATTTATTTATCTAGGGGTGGACTAGGGAAGTGTCAAAGTTTGAGGTTTCCCCAGTGAAGCCATCCTCAGCACCATGATTCCTTTTTATGGGCACATACCTATGCCTATGTAGCTTCATGGGTGGCTCAAATGAGTATGTGCTCTAGGCATATGCCCCAGAAGGGATGCTCATTGTTAGATATATTTAAGTAAAGCCACTAGAATAATAGATTTAGTCCAAGAGAGGCAATGCAATGAGCAGAAATAGCATTGAATTTATTATTGGAAGACGTGTGAAAGGGAATTCTTTATTCTCTTTGTCTATTTTGAGTTAACACTAACTTAAGTAACTCTACTTAGTACCTCACCAGACACTAAGTAAGAGTGTTCACAAGTCATTTGCTAAAGTGGGTAACAACTCAATTAGTCAGGAAATTGTGAATCCTTTTGGTAAGAGTTTATACCTCCAGAGGATGAGAAGTGGATCCTGAAAGACACTCCCCCCCTCCTTTACCGCCCCTGCCCCCAGGCAGTGCTAGGCAATTTGAAAACTGTGATTGGCCCCTGTGAAGAGGGGAAGAGACAAGAAGTCACTATAAAAGCCCTGAATTTCTAGGGCTAGAGGTCTCCTTCAGGAGTCATCCTCAACAGGTTGTTGTGTTCAGCTAGAACTGCCTCTTGGAGGGAACTTGGGCAAGTAAATAGCTGGCTTTCCTTTCCTGACTTCTGGAGAGAGATTAATTATGGTTGAGGGTTAGCAAGTCATGCTGGGCTGAGTGGAGCACCAGAGCAATATTTAGTGTGATAGGCTAAATATCTTCTCTACCCTCTTTTTATATTTCTCAACTTTTACTCTCTCCACCTATTTTGTAAATAAAAACTATTGAAAGTCATTTTGACTTGAGCTATAATATTTTAAATCAGAGACCACCATATTATTTATAATTTTCATATATGTTAGTCAAACCCTTAATTTTAATTCCTTACACATGGCTTGAGTAGCTTCTCTAAACTCATTTCCTCAACCAGAGTAGAATAATTCTTGTACTCCCTTAAAAAAAAAACTCTTACCTTATGATGTAAAATCATTACTGTGTATTGTGTTCTAAGACAGAAGAGTGATAAGGGCAAGGCAATAGGGGTTAAGTGACTTACTCAGCATCACACAGCTAAGAAGCATGTGATGTCAAATTTGAACCCAGGACTTCCAATCTCTAGGCCTAGTTCTCAATCCACTGAGCCACCTAGCTGCTCCCTTTGTCCTCCCTTTCTTGAAAAATTATTGGAAAATTTGTCATCATCCTCATGCACAAGCACTTATTAAACACTTTGGCAGGCACTGTTTTAATTTGGGGATATGAAGTGTAACCACAAAAATGTGGGTTCAAGACTGTGAATTGCCAAAACTATAAAGGTTTTGGCCAAACTGTAAAGATAATTTTTAGTGTCTTGATTTAAAATAAAAAATAAGTGGTCGCCATGGGGAAAATTCCCAAATATGAAAATACCCAAGTTAGCTGGGTTTTATGGAGATTTTAATTAATACAAATGAAGGAATTAAGGAAAGGGAGAGAGAGAGAATAAGAGAAAAATAGTATGAAGGGCCTAGGCCATTTGGCTTAGGCCTGAGCCTTAAGAGAGGCTAGTCAGTCTTTTATCACTCACCACAAGATTTGTCCCAAGCAAAACACCAGTCCACTGAAATCCTCAACTCCTGAACTGAGTTCAGAGAGCCAGCTCCTCCAAACTAACTTCAAACTCTCTCAAGTTCAGAGAGCCAGCTCCTTTTAAAGAGAAATTTCTCTTCTGTCACCTTCCTTAAATTTTCACATCTACCAATCACAGTAGACCTTTCCCCCAGGACTGACCATTCTTAGGTCACATCTTTTTTTATCAACTTCTCTGAGTAGACTAAAACTTCACACCTCTTGCCTTTGTAAGTTTCTTGACCTTTTTAGTGATTAATTTAACCTTTATAGGTACTTAACACCCTTTTGTATTAGATCTAAAAATAGACCAAGCTTAGGGTTTTTGCTTCACTACAAGTATGAGTTGGGGACTTTTCATTGTTTAGTAAGGAGTTTACAACTTTATCTTCCCCTAAAGTATGCCTAAGTATGGGTGGAGTAATGTTAAAATTCCTAATACATTCCTGATCAAGTACCTCCATTTGTTACAATAAAGGAATAACTTAACCAAATCTTCTAAGGTACAGTCTGAGCAGTTCTTAAGATTCACAGAAGAAAAGCAAAAACATTCCTTGCCCTCAAGGAACTCATATTCTAAAGGGGGAGACAACATATAAAATAAGGCATGTAAAATATATATATAACAAGAAGTTCCTGAATGATTCCTTGGATCCCATGGGGAGAGGAATGATTGATAACTGAGCCAGGAAATGCTGTACACTAAGTATGTTTTAAAAGGAAAGAACAAAGTTTGTTTTCCTCCCTCCCTCACCTTCTTTGTCCTTTTTCCTCTCTCCATCCCTTTTTCCTTCTCTCCCTCCCCTGCCTTTGAATAAGAAAACTCTGTCATTTCTCTTGGACTTCTCAAAAGAGACGGAATTCTGTCTTTCCCCTTTCCAGGAGCATCTATGGTGGCTATATAAATATTAATACTTTGCAGAAAGAACTTGTATTTGCCTAGGTAAGCCCAAGATTGAATCTCCCACCCTTAGCCATCTCCTCTGCTTTGGGTTTTTTTTTCTCTGAAATAGGGGATAAAAAAGCAATACTGAGAGGTCAACATTTCTAGCTCTGGTGCCTATTTCATCACTTCAAGAAGTCAGGAGTTCCTGGGTTCTAACTCTCAGTGTGAGGTGCTCCTACAACTGTACTGCCTTCAATGGAGGAGATGACCATAAATAGTGTAATATCAGAGAGATATCTGGACTATTGTCCTTCTTTTCTTCTGCCTTAAAAGTCACCAGAGACCACCACTCCTTTCTGTCTCCAAGGTTAAAAGAGAAAAAACTCCTTTCTTCCCTGATACAAGGCAACAAGGTAACCAGGGTCCAGCCAGCAGTTGGCTTTGCCTACAACTGTTTTTCCCCCGTAACATTTCAAATAGAACCTTCGTTTGACTGACAGGTCATCAGCCTCCACTGCTTCTGCCTCTTTGCATGCTTCCCAATTTCTCTCTTCCACAACAGGATCCATCTAGAATTTGAAGCACCAACCCATAACTTGTCTGCTCAGAAGACCTGGACCTGGTCTAGATTACTACTAAGACAGTATAGACTGAAGTAAAGGTGAAATCTGTCCAGAAGTCACACAAGTGTCCGGAGGAATATATTAGAAGTGATGGGGACTGTTTCATGTTTGAAGTGTATGTCAATGTGTGATAATGAATAATTTTATACCTTAAGTATTTCTTTTGTGGTAGAGGAACAAATAGAAAGATAACCTATCTGTTACTTGGAGCGACAAGTACCTAACTACCTTTCTGGAAGACATTTTATCCATCCCTTTTAGGAGAGACCCTGGACATGAGCTGTATTGCCTAAGCTTTATTGAAGAAATTTCAGACTAAAACTCTGGAGAAGGAAGCATAATGAAAGTATGAAGAAAGCAAGCAGTTTTAAGGGCCTATTACATGCCAAGCGCTGTATTAAGGGCTTTGTAAATATTACTTCATTTAACCTTCACATCAATCCTGGGACTTAAGTACTGTTTTAATTCCTATTTTACAATTAAGGAATTTTAGGAAGATGGAGATTCAATGACTTGTCCAAGATCACCAATAACCAAGTTTCTGAACTTATATTTCTCATTCTGTGCTGTGGTCTCTAATTACTGTACCATCTAGTTGCCCCTACAATGACCCAAAGAGCTTGAGAAAAGGTTAGTCCCTATTTAGGCTTAGACTCCCTAGTGTCTATGAGTTCAGAACTGAAGCTTTTTTGTTACAAAGTGGGCCACAGGTGGGTGACATTAGCTTTTGATGGCTAAGTAACATTGTAACAAAATTTTGTGTTGGGTGAGGAAGGGGAAATGTCCTTATGATCTCTTCAGGTATGTTTAGGGTTACATTCTAAATGTAACTAGTAAAAAAAAACTAGTAAAAAGTAAAAACATACTAAATGGTCCCCCCATATCGTGGTGCTTTTTGAATTCTCCTAATTGTGACATGTCTCTGTCAGGAAGTCGGATGTCACTTCTGTGGGTCTGGCAGTAATTGCTCCTCCCATTTCTATTAACTGTTCCTAATCTACCATGGACTTAGAAACAAGATAGCCAACAAGCTTTTATTGCTATATAACAGTGCAATTACTGATATTTATAATAATGACCCTGAGTCACCAAAAAAAAAAAAGATAAATGTTAAGTACATTCTATTTATGAAAGCAGGAAATATATAATACATTTAGCAAAAGTTCCATCTAAAGTAATTGAAGAAAGAATGTGTCACAATTAAAGTTAATAGGCACTGAGTGAAAGCCTGAGGTTCACAGGGTACTCAGTTTGCCAGAAGTGATTTGGTAGTGTATATAAGACCATTTAATAGGTGAAACTAATTTATTACAAGGTCTTTTTAGTTCTTCAGGAACTTCAGACAGACTGTAATGAATTTTGTACTAGAGGTCTATAGTCATCGCACCACCTGTATTTCTTGGTATATGAGATCTATTTTTCCTTCCTAATGTGCTATATATTTCCATCTCGATATTTTACTGCCTCTTCAAACTCAATATGGCTGAAACAAAACTCATTATCTTTCTCCCAAACTTTGTACTCTCCCAACATCTCTATTTCTCTTAATGGAATCACTATCCTCCCAGTCTCCTGGGCTCTTAACCTTGGAATGGTTTTTTACTCTTCCTTAGTTCCTGAATTCTATCATTTCTATTTCCATGTCTCTTATATGGTCCCACTGCAACCAGTTTTGTTCAGGCTCTTATCCCTTTTCACTGTAACCTAACAGCATTCTAACTGGTCTGCTCCCTCTCTAATCTATCCTCTATGCTTTTACCCAAACAATCTTTCCAAAAGATTGATATAGAGACTTCTGGGTAATGTGAGCAACAGAATGGCAAACTACATATTTTCTTTGATCCCAACAATTTCTCAAATCTTTCCAAAATAGAAATTATATCCCAAAGTTAAAGCAATTTCAGCTATTTCCATAGCCTATTCCAAAAGAAGATTAATTTTTTTCTCCCTCAACATCCCCATCCCCTATTTCCCCAAAATTCACCTACCCTGTACTCACTCAAAACTCCTCCTCTTCCACACTATTTGCCATGAAGTTGTACTAGCAGACATGATAAAGGCTTACATGAGTGCCTATTCCTGCACTCCAGTGTCTCTTTCCTCTTTCCACTGCCATAGAAACCCTGGTCCTAGGCTGTGGACATTTGCTTGGCTAGCCTAGCCACAGCCAATCAGGAGTAAAAGCCTGTCAGGGGCTTCAACCTGGAAGTACCAGTGCAGGGAAAATTGTGTTTGAAATTCAGGTGTTGGGCCAGAGAACTGGGAGAATAGAGGGAGTGAGACTGGTCACTAGGGTATGAGTAGCTATACAGAACTCCACTAGGGATGTAATAAATGAAAGTAAAATTATTAAATGTAATATTATTTAAAATATTGTGGTTGCCATTATAAAATTAACTCTCAAGTCAGGAGTCTGTTAGTAGCTCTTAACAATGTAATTTTAATTAAAAATGGAGAGATGGGGGGGGGGGAAGATATGTATGAAGGGGACAGAAAATCTCCCTTATCTAGAAAAATACCCTAAGCCAAAATCTGAAGCCTGCCAAGCAGCTTAAGCCCTCAAAAGCTGTTGAGCACCGAGAGAGAGAGAGAGAGAGAGAGAGAGAGAGAGAGAGAGAGAGAGAGAGAGAGAGAGAGAAGGAGTGAGGGAGAGAGAGAAGGAGGGAGGGAGAGAGAGAAAGGAGGGATGGAGGGAGAAAGAGAGAAAGAGAGAGAGAGAGAAAGAGAGAAAGAGAGAGAGAAAGAAAGAGAGAGAGAGAGAGAGAGAGAGAGAGAGAGAGAGAGAAGGAGTGAGGGAGAGAGAGAAGGAGGGAGGGAGAGAGAGAAAGGAGGGATGGAGGGAGAAAGAGAGAAAGAGAGAGAGAGAGAAAGAGAGAAAGAGAGAGAGAAAGAAAGAGAGAGAGAGAGAGAGAGAGAGAGAGAGAGAGAGAGAGAGAGAGAGAGAGAGAGAGAGAGAGAGAGAGACTCTGCCCCACACCTTTTATTCTCCATGCCCCTACAGCCTGCAACATAAGCTTGCAAAAATGGAGTGCAGGGTAGGACAAAGAAGTGATGAGCCTGGGGAGTAGATTCTATCTACACAGAGGGAAAGAGCACAGCATCCAGCTATAACTAGTTCTGATCACCCAAATGGCCTCTGCCTAGGCTGGCAAACTATGAAATGCCAATCATGGGAGGAGACTGAGATACTTTGAGATCTAGTCCCCAAGGAAATAACAATTAGAGGGGAAAGAATCAGGAACAGAATGATAAGGAAAATTAGGGGAGGAACCAAAATCTTGAGGAAGAAGAAAACTCAAAAACCTCAAACATATGTAGATAAATCAATAAAAAAACAGTAACAATAGAAGGAAATATGCTCTCCAGCTCTAGTAAATGAATTGTTATCTATTAATAAATACTACAAAATAAAGAAAAATTATTCAATATTTGATGAAACAGAAGATTTAGAGGAGAACACAAAATCACAGCATACTGTTTCTGGGTATTTGAAAAAATAAATAAAAATTCTGAGTGCAAAATTTATGATTTACACACTGGAAATAATAAACAGAATAGAAAAACTTGAATTTATAATAGTAAACTTCATCAAAGAAACAAAAGAGAACAATAGCTTGGAAATGTAAATACAAAGGACTTAATAACAATCTGGAAGAAGACAATGGGCTTAGGAGCAGCTAGGTGACTCAGTATCTTGAGAGCCAGGCCCAGAAACAAGAGGTCCTGGGTTCAAATTTGCTAAATAGTTTTTAGCTATGTGATCCTGGGTAATTCACTTAACTCCCATGGCTTAGCCCTTACTGTTCTTCTGCCTTAGAACTAATACACAGTATTTATTTCTGTAATAATAAAAATGGGTTTGACAAACATAAGAATTTTTAAAAGTTGTGGTTACTGTTTATAATAATTAAATATTGTCATGAGACTGTTAGTAGTTTCAGTAGCTTTATTACAGCAAAATAGTGATAGTAAAAGAGAGAAATGTAGGAAGGAGGTAGAAAATATTACCTAGCTAAAAATATCCTAAGTCCAGCCTGACTGCCTCCAGACTCGGATTATGAATGCAAATCTCACCAGCCCACAAGAGTGTCTCCAGCTATGTATTTCAACAACCAAAGACCAATGCTAAAGAGGCTGAGCCACAAAGGGCAGTTTCTCATACCAATGGAGCAAGAGGCTCACCCAAGTAAGTGTTCCTCTTCAGCCCGAGTCTCCCACGCAGAAAGATGAATCTTCACCAAAATCCAAAGTCTGAATGAAGAAACTGAAATCCAAAGCCACAAAAGACGCTAAATCATCCAAGAGCTCATGCCCATGAGGCAAAAAACTGCACAAGAAGCTCTAGGTCCCAGAGGCTCCTGCTTATATGCAGTTTTCTCTACCCATTTACTCTCCTCTTCACATCTCAGGAATCAATCACAATCTCCCAATTTCTCTTACACTGCTGGAATGGGGGGAAGTGCTTGTGATCTTTTAGGGTATGAACTTCCTTTTCTAGTAAAAGGTTCTTACTAAGTGTTAATGACTAAGTGTGAAAGGCAAGGGATTCCAGGTTCTTGATTGATTAACTTAAAATAGACAGAGTTTAAATTGATTTTCACCATCCCCCTTGTGATTCTATTGGGAGATGAGCATGTTGAAATCTCCCAAATTAATGTGCCTAGTCTCCCCAATGAATCATTTCACATAATCAGTTTATACCTCTAAAAATCTTCTAGCTAGGGGTGCATACAATATTGCACTTTCTAAGGGGAAATTACAATTTGGAAATAAGAGGGAGAAAAAAAGAGAAAAAAAGCAAAAACAGGGATTGATAGGCTCATTGACAACAAGTCAATTAGGGAACATTTCCCCTTTGGCATAAGAGGTTACATTCAGAATAAATGATATGTTCAACCCCCTTCAGTTCAATTCATTATATACCAAAGTTCATTCTGGATCTTTTGATGCAGTGTGTGGTTTCTACAGGCTTCTTTATGGCACCTCCTCCAAAGGATCCACTTTCTTGATTTGGGTGTTGACGAGTTTCTTTTCCTGGAATTTCTCTAAAAGATTTTAAACCTTGGATTTTAAGATATTTATTCAATTCTAAGAATGAATTTAAGGGTTTAAAAGAAAGAAAAGAAAATAGGTTCATTATGCAAGCAAAACATACTGTACTCAAAGACAAGATGTACAAAGACAGCCTAAAGATCACAAGTCTCTCTGAAGAACATAACAGGTTAAAATAAACTCTAACACCACAACAAAGGAAATAATAGAAGAAAACTCTCTGGAGCTTCTAAATATAGAAAATGAAATTCTGATTAAATAATTCACAGATTGCCTCCAGAAAAAAACCCCAAAACTATAAACTCTAAGGCATAGTGGTTAAATTTTAAAATTTGAAAACAAGTTCTAGAAAACATCAGAAAAAAAACCCACCTTTAAACACAAAGGAAATGATATTCAAATAATGAAAAATTATTCTTCACCAACTAGAAAAAGGAGGAAGGAATGGAATAATGTGTTCTTTATTTTTAACAATTACCTTAACTACTTCTGTCTTAGAATCAATACTAAGTATTGGTTCTGTATAATTGAAAATCTGTTACCCTAAAAAAAGAACTACATTTTCTGGGAGCCCACTGACTTCCTGTCATTATGTACTTCCTGTAGACAGGGGATATTAGGCGGGGATGTGGAAGGTCCCCGCCTCTTTACTTCCTGTCCCGAGCTTGGTGGTGGTAAGGTGGGTGTTTCAACTGGCTGATCAGCCATGGGCACGTGGCTTTTATTTTGTATCTTCTTTATTCCTTGATTTCTAATGATCATTAATAAATCTCTTAAATATAATATTTTTTATTATTGGGATTTAATTTTAACTTTTACATTAATGGGAACCACTAGTCAGAGAAGAATCTCTCAGTTTTTTAAGATAACCTAAATAAAATTTTTTTAAGCCACATTTCTCCTGCCAAGGCTTTTTCACCAACCCCACCCACCCTTGCAAACTCTGAACTCTCTTTGGAGCTGCTGCCTTTTTCTTCAATCCTTACTTTTTGCCTGGTTGCCCTCTCTAAGGGTTTGGCTATTTTAATTTTGAGGACTCTTGCCCATCTGTTTGAGCCCGTGTTTGTGTTCCTAGTTCCTCGATGCTGACTCTGGCATTGCTGATACTGCTTTCTCCTGACCTCAATCCAGATCGCTCACCTGGCTCAGGCCCCAGTCCCTGACCCCCAAAAATCCTTCTCCTGATCTCCAGCCTATGACCCAGATCCCTCATCCATCCCCAGCCCGAGGGACCAGGTTGCTGGTAGCTGACACTGTGTCTTCAGAATCATAAACCAACTGGTAAAAACTGGGGTGTTCTTTCCTTAGGCAACAATTAGCCTCCACATGGCAAAAGACCTCAGGGAGGGGAAGGGAAGAAGGAAGTTAATCTTCTGAACAGGAAGTTGATTACAAACATGGCTCATTCTATGAAAGAACAGTGTATTACCTATTTCAAACAGCTTCCAGCTTTAGGCTGCTTTTTCTTTTTCTTTTTTTCCATTTGAATTACTTTATTTAGTCAATTTAGAACATTATTCCTTGGTTACAATAATCACATTGTTTCCCTCCCTCCCCTCCACCCACTCTTAGCTAATGTGCAATTTCATTGGGTATTACTTGTGTCCCTGATCAGAACCTATTTCCATGTTGTTGTTTACACTAGGATGTTCATCTAGAGTCTACATCCCCAACCATATCCCTTCGACCCATGTATTCAAGTAGTTGTTTTTCTTCGATGTTTTTACTCCCACTGTGTTTCCTCTGGATGTTGATAGTGGTTTTTCTCGTAGGTTCCTCCAAGTTGTTCAGGGTCATTGCATTGCCACTAATGGAGAAATTATATTCGATTGTACCACAGTGTACAAGGTTTTCCTGGTTCTGCTCCTTTTGCTCTGCATCAATTCCTGGAGGTTGTTCCAGTCTCCATGGAATTCCTCCACTTTATTATTCCTTTGAGCACAATAGTATTCCATCACCAACATATACCACAATTGTTCAGCCATTCCCCAATTGAAAGACATTCCCTCATTTTCCAATTTTTTGCCACCACAAAGAGCACATCTATGAATATTTTTGTACATGTCTTTTTCCTTATTTATCTCTTTGGGGTACAAACCCAGCAGTGCTATGGCTGGATCAAAGGGCAGACATTCTTTTAGCATCCTTTGGGCATAGTTCCAAATTGCCCTCCAGAATAGTTGGATCAATTCATAACTCCACTAGCAATGAATTAATGTCCCAACTTTGCCACATCCCCTCCAACATTCATTACTTTTGTTTTTTTCCCCTTTTAAACATTATTTTATTTGGTCATTTTCAAACATTATTCATTGGAAACAAAGATCATTTTCTTTTCCTCCCCCTGCCTCCCGCCACCCCTCCCATAGCCGACATGTGATTTCTCTGGGTATCACATGTATCCTTGATATGAGCCCATTTCCATGTTGTTGGTATTTGCATTAGGGTGTTCATTTAGAGTCTCTCCTCAGTCATATCCCCTCAACCCCTGTAGTCAAGCAGTTGCCTTTCCTCGGTGTTTTTACCCCCACCGTTTGTCCTCTGCTTGTGGGTAGTTTTTTTTCTCCTAGATCCCTGCAGATTGTTCAGGGACATTGCATTGCCCCAATGGAGAAGTCCATTACTTTCGATTGAACCACAGTGTATCAGTCTCTGTGTACAATGTTCTCCTGGCTCTGCTCCTTTCACTCTGCATCACTTCCTGGAGGTTGTTCCAGTCTCCATGGAATTCCTCCACTTTATTATTCCTTTCAGCACAATAGTATTCCATCACCAACATATACCACAATTTGTTCAGCCATTCCCCCAATTGAAGGGCATCCCCTCATTTTCCAATTTTTTGCCACCACAAAGAGCAGAGCTATCAATATTCTTGTGCATGTCTTTTCCCTTATTATCTCTGTGGGGTACAAACCCAGCAGTCCTATGGCTGGATCAAAGGGCAAACAGTCTTTTATTGCTCTTTGGGCATAGTTCCAAATTACCCTCCAGAATGGTTGGATCAATTCACAACTCCACCAGCAATGAATTAATACCCCAATTTTGCCACATCCCCTCCAACATTCATTACTTTCCTTTACTGTCATGTTAGTCAATCTACTAGGTGTGAGGTGATACCTCAGAGTTGTTTTGATTTGCATTTCTCTGATTATAAGAGGTTTAGAACACTTTTTCATGTGCTTATTAATAGTTTTGATTTCTTTAACTGAAAACTGCCTATTCATGTCCCTTGCCCATTTATCAATTGGATAATGGCTTGATTTAGGATGCTTTTGCATGAGTGCACTGATCCTTTCACTTATCATTCCTGAGATTCAGGGGAGAAATTCATCTCCCTGCAACTCTTTGCCATTTGGGCCTGCCCAGTTTGATATTCCTAAAACCCAAGTTCTCCCTCGCTATGGGAGATCCCACAGTGCTGACAATAAGGATCTGAATTTTAGAAAAAGGAACTTTAAAGTGTCTGGAGGTGAAATTTTGAGCCTTTCAGACTCCATTTTTTTTTAATGAAAGTCTCTGTATCTTATTGCATTTTTCTGATTGTTTTATTTAAAATTTAATTTTGTTGTTTTAAGTTTATATATTATTGTATTCAGTACTATTCTATTATACTGAATTAGTTTAATCTACTGTGTTTTAACTATTAGATATATTGTGTTACTTTTCCCCTATAACTATACTGAACAAAATATTGTAAAACCCATAAACAGCTTTTTCTTCCATTTTGCATTTGTTAAGTGTCACATAGATGATGGATTAACTCAACCTGGCTAACAACCTTTGGAGAATTTAATGAGCTAAGAATTTAAATGGTAATTCTAAGGGGTCTTCAGGAATAATTTTAATTAACTAGTGGTTTTTGAATGGATGATTTAAAAAATATATTATAAAGAATGTTGTATTAAAGGTAGAGAAACAAAGAAATGTTCCTACCAAGGTGTTTATATGAAGCAGGAAGCCAAAAAGAGCTCCTGCAAAATTCTTCAGTTTAATTTACTTTCACCAGAACAATCTAGATTTCTTGGTGATGTTCTAGACCCAAATAAGTTTTACTTTGTTTAAAAATATATTTGCCAAGGTTGAGATTTGCTACATCTGTAAAAATTGTGACAAATATTCGTCAGTTCATAGGGGTTTTTTTTTTGTCATACAGCAACTTATATGAAATATGATAGTGGGTTTGTTTGCTATTATACTTAATTGGGCTATATGTGAATTTTGGGGACTTTGGTACTCCTTTGAATAGGCATTATCTATTGTATTACTGTTTTATTCTGAAAATCATTTATACTCACACAATGGTTAAGTTAAAAAGGAAATGGATCTCATTTTTTTGGTGAGAATATTTTTCTTTAACTTTTTTGATTTTGCTGTATTATTTTGCTATAATGTCAATGCATACCCAAAATGCTTTAGACTATAAAAATGATACCATTTATTGTTTAAAACAATTATGGGATTTTGCTTAATGATTCTGTCTGATTCTAGGATAAGACAATACAAAAAGAGCCATTGCACAATGCCAAAGAAGCACAAAGCTACGTTGCATAGTGCCAATTGAGCACAAGGTCAAAGAGACCAACCAATCTCAATGGGATTGATGAAAATTTTGAGCCAAGACAAAAGGACTTGAACTTGTTTGGGGTTTGAGATTGTGGCTGTTTAACATGTGTTAAAGGCACGTCTTCCTTGTCCCACATTCTACCAAGTATCTCAAATCTGACTCCTACCTGGCTCCTATAATCTAGTACTTTTTCTGTCTTTCATGGTGTGGTAAACGTTCTATAGTCTTGGCTACTGATTGGGTAAATGCATAATTGCTTAAATCACTTTAATTGGGCCCTGATTCAAGGACCTGTTATATAGATTTATTTTTCCCTTACTTAGAATTTTTACACATAAGACTTTGATAGTCTATATTTCATCCAGAAATTATCTTTTTTTTTTTAATTTGGATTTTTTAAATGTTTTTAATTTCTCTTGCCAATTGATTAATATACCTCATAACTCAGCCATGCATTCCTAAGTGATCCCTGTGTTTTTCACCACTCTCTTCAGGAGAGAATGTACAATTATTCTAAATTGCAAAGTTTAAATTCTTTTTGAGAGTAATTTTAGATTAAGAAACATGTTACCTCTCCAAATTCAGAAAGTGAACTGTTTGAGAAGGCACCATGAAGATGCCTCCACAGACCACAAGCTGCACCAGAAGATCTAGAGTGAACTTTGGGATGTGGTGATCTGAACTGTGTAGGGTTGAATGCATTTGTTTTGTATGTATACTCTTATGCCAAAGGGGACTGCCCCCTAACTAGCTTTTTGTCAATGTGCCTAGCAATCATTGGTTGTTCTCTTTTCCTCTTATCCTCAAATTGTTGTAATTTCAAAGTTGGTTATGCTTACAAGATCCATCGGAGAGACTAGTCTTCCACAGATCTCAGGGGGAATGTATAATTGGAAATCTGTTACCCTAAAAAAGAACTACATTTCCCTGGAACCCACTGACTTCCTGTCATTATGTACTTCCTGTAGACAGGGGATATTAGGCAAGGATGTGAAGGGTGCCACCTCTTTACTTCCTGTCCTGAGCTTAGTGGTAAGGCGATGTTTGAACTGGCTGATCAGCCATGGGCATGTGGTTTTTATTTTGTATCTTCTTTATTCCTTGATTTCTAATGATCATTAATAAATCTCTTAAAATATAATATTTTTATTATTGAAATTTAATTTTAACTTTTACAGTTCTAAAGTAGAAGAGTGGTAAGGGTTTGGGATTAAGTGACTTGGTCAGGGTCACACAACTAAGAAGTATCAGAGGCCAAATTTGAAACCAAGACCTCCTCTCTCCAGGCTTGTCTCTTTCCACTCAGCCACCTACCTGCCTTGAATGTGTTCTGAAGAGCAATGGAACTCAGACCCAATGTGACTAGTCTACAAATCTGTTCTTTTTTTTTTTTTTTTGCAAATCTGTTCTTAACCACATAAGACAATAGGCGAATGTTCAGTAATAAAGGATAATTTGAAATATTCTTAGAAGGACCACCAGAATTGGATGTCTAGGTAGCATGGAGGATAGAGTGCCAGGTCTAGAGTTGGGAGGTCCTGGGTTCAAATCTGGCCTCAGATACTTTCTACCTATGTGACCTTGGGTAAGTCACTTAACCCTAGTTACCTAGCCCTTGCTGCTCTTCTGTCTTAGAATTAATATTAAGCCAAAAGGTAAGGTTTTGTTTTTTTGAAAAGCAAGAAAGAAAACCAGAATTGAAGAAATTATTTGCTTCTCAAACAAACTCTAATAGACAATCATCTATGTGATAAGAGACCCTCAGATTTAGCAATTAAGAAATCACTGGTAACTTTGGAGAAAGCAGTCGATTGATGAGGTCAGAAGTTGGATTGCAAGAAGAAGTGGTATGTTGCCTTCTGTGCACAAGGTCATACCTATTTTAAGTAGCAGAATCAGATTCTGACTCTAAATCCAGCATGCTTAGTTCTACGCTAAGGAGGATGTACCTATTGTCTGAAAACTGTCTGGAAAGCTTTTTTGCATTAGACTTCTGCCTTCTCAATTCTGTTTGTAGTCAAGTCAACTGTAGTGACTAGGAGAATTGGGTAGAAGTTGCAAAGAGGCAAATTTAGACCTTATGTAAGGAAGATTTTCTAATTATCTGGCCTGTTCAAAGGTGGAATGGACTTTCTTACTGGAGGTATTTTCAAATAAAACCTGGATGAACACTGGTCAGGTCTGTTATAAAAGGGATTCAGGTATCAGCTCTATTAAATGGCCACTGAGATCCCTATCAATTTTGAAATTCTGTGGTTCAGTGATAAATGTATACTGTACTATTAGTTTGTTCCAAGGGCTAGACAGGAATTCATGACTAGGGTATTATAAATCCACCCCTACAATTTAATGTGGTCCATCAAGTCTTTGATGTCACTATCATACCCTCTAGTAGAATCCGAGGTCTTCTTCCTTCCCTTCCCTGCCACTTAAGAGGATGTGCATAGCTGAAACCTATTCTAGAAAGACAAATCAAATCGTTTTCTGCTAAGCAACAGGAAAGGAAGGAAAATAAACATCTATGGAAAAAACTTCTCACAACTTGTGGCATGCTTGGAATATACAAAAAGACTATTTTTCTTTTAGGAAAAAAGCAGTAAAAGAAAAATAACACAAAATTCTTCCATGTTTTCCCTATTTGCAGTCTGAAGAAAATATACTTCATTATACTTCATAGTCTAGAAAACGTACAAAGTTTTAAAAATAAAACTTAAGGGAAAAAAGCTCTGTTTTCCCTCAGCTAGTAGTAATCTCAATATAAGCCTATATATTTAGGCATTCTCTTACACACATCCATCCCACCCCCATTTCAAAAAAATTATATTCCTTCTGAGATATAAACAATAATAAGACAAAAGAACAGGAAAATCATGCATAAAATTATTGATTGTCCCTAAAGCCCTGAGTATTTTATAGCATTTACTATGGGCCAAGCACAGGGAATACAAATGAGTAATAACATATTACCTACCATGTGCCAGGCCCTGTGCTAAGCATTTTATATCATGATCTTGTTCAATTCTCATGATTCTGGAGGGGAGAGGTTAGGTGCTATTATTATCCCCAGGAAATTTAGATAAAGTGACTTACCCAGTGTCACTCAGCTAGTAAGTGCTAGAGATGGGATTCATAGCACTCTATCCACTGTACCACCTGGCTGTTTGCTAGTAGAAAGTCCCTGACTTCAAAGGAGCTCCCATTTTAATGGGGGAAGCCACCACATAAAAAGAAGGCTAAAAGGGAGGAGGCACTCAGTAAGGAAGAATGGTAGAGGGAGAACTGAGTGTAGCCTGGAGAAGACGGAGACATGACTGGCCTCCATAAGATCTTTAATTGGAGGTTCTAGGAGGAGAGCCATTTCCCCATCTCATCAGAAGGGTGCTACAAGAGCAGAGGGCACTTCCAGAGGAGAGTGAGGCTTCAGAATGAAGAGGTGGCATATGGTAGAGGAGGTCCTTAGTGATAAAACCTCCCTAATACAAACTCACTGGGAATAGGGATTAAACTAGTGAACTACAGAATATTTTTAAAGAAAAAATGTTTTTACTTTCAGTTTCATGTAATAACATAGGGGAATGGCTACTATTATTGCCATGTAGGATTCCTTCTAGGTCTGTTTGAAAAGATTTACTGAATAGTAAGGTTTGTTTCCAACTATAACCTTAAAAGTCTGTATAAAGTGATTTAAGAATATCTTTTTAGCCAATAAACTCTCCTTTGTTAATTAAAAAAATAATCCATGTTTTAAAAGTGAACTTATATAAAGGCTTTAGGAATTGCCAGAATTCAAAATGGGGGACAGATTAATAAGGTTTTATTGTACCTTAATGATGTGATATAGCTGGGGAAGGAATGTATTTAACTTGCATTTCAAAATTAATATGATAAAGGCTAGCTAACTGGCTCAGTGGATTGAGAGTCAGGCTGAGAGGTGAGAGGTCCTGAGTTCAAATATCTGACCTCAACTGTTTCCTGAACCCTGGACAAGTCACTTAACATCCATTGCCTATCTCTTGCTGCTCTTTTGCCTTGGAAACAATACATAGTATTGATTCTAAGATGGAAGGTAAGGGTTTAAAAATTTTAATATAATAGAAGCTTCTTATTTAGTAGTTAAGTGGAATTTAATATTTAAAGGACAAATAGCAGCATACCCCAAAAAACTTCTTAAAAAGAGTTATGGCTAACATATATGGACTTTAAATTGTGAAACTAAATTTTGAAAAAAACTTTATAAAGGCTATTATGACTTATATCCTAGTTTTACTTTCTAATTGAGGAAAGAGGAAGAAGAAACTGAACTTTTTATGTAGGGTGGATTCAGAGTACATTGAGGCAAGGCCCCATTAAGAACAGATGGTCAGGTGGCAATAAGCTTCGTGTTTCTTTCCGGGAATCTTCAGAACAGGGATTTTTTTAATCACATCACTAATAGTCACAGTTTTTCTACAGCCATTCAATGAAAAAAGTAGCCCACCTGCTTTAGACTAGCTCTAGTTCTGCCATTTATTAACTGTTTATTAGCTTGACCTTGATCAATCAAAAATAATTTATTAAGAGCTTACTACGTGCCAGGAGTTGTACAAGTCACTTAACCTCTCTAGGCATCATCTGAAAAATGAGGAATTGGACTAGCCAATGCAAGCCCAGTCTTTATATGTTTAGTTGGCTCTGCTTTTCTTTGAGGAAAAACAGATATCTTAAATCAGACCCTGCTCAAGTTAATGAGATAAACTCAATAAATAAGACAAAGGTAGTTTATTAGCACACCAAAGCAGCAAGTAGTTGGAATGTAATTGGCATGGATTTCAAATCTCATACAACTTTTATAGACAGGAATAAATTACTTCATATAGGAGCAAAATAAAACAAAACAAAATGCTGATTGGTACCTGAATAAGGAAATGGACTTATGCCAATTCAACTTTTCCCCATGTTTGTGTAAGCATGCACAGGAATATTTTTGGACTGTCATCTCCTGCAAGCCCACATAACCAAAGGTTAAGCAAAGTTTAAACATGGAGTCACTTTGGTTGACATTACACCTGGGTTTTATAGAGGATGTACAGATAGTTCCTGCTTGGTTCTGATCTAACCCACAGAAATTGGGGGAAACCTAACACCAGCTACTAATGACTGAGGGGCTGATACTGTGCAATAACCCTAATTGGCTCATGAGTTTCTGAGCTGAAAATGAGCATGCATATGGAAAGAGAGATTTGCTCTCCAGATGGCCCTTTTTAGCTCCTTTGAATTAGCTGGAGTCAAGGGAGTCACAAATGAAAGCGTGGCTACTCTGTCACTCACCTGGTTGCTACATATCTGTGAGTACATGCTACTTCTGTGTCTTTTGTGTTTATTCTTTCCTGATCTTTCACAACTTGGAATTCTGAGAGAGGCATCACCAAATGCCTAGGCAATACATCAGAGACCTCCAGACACAGCAGATCCCAGCAGAAAACTCAGGGAATCTCATGAGAACTCTGGGAAGGGAGACAAATACTTCCAATTCCTGGAATCTGAAAGTAGCCCTTACTAGCTACCTCTGCTCTCTATACTACCATTTTATTTTGAACCTACTCTCCCCAGGGACCTTTTGTGTACAAGAGGAGAATTTGCCCTGTATTGGAGGAATGGTTTTGTTACTCCTATTCTTGTCATACTTTCTTAGTAAATTCCATTTCTAGAAATCAGTTCTCACCCTATACCAAGATAAATTCAAAATGGGTAAATGACTTAAATATAAGAAATGAAATCATGAATAAATTAGGTGAGCATAGAGTAGTATACCTGTCAGATCTGTGGGAAAGGAAGAAATTTAAGACCAAGCAAGAGATAGAGAACATTATAAAATATAGAATGAATGATTTTGATTACATCAAATTAAAAAGATTTTGTACAAACAAAACCAATATAACCAAAATTAGAAGGAAAGCAACAAACTAGGAGAAAATCTTTATAACAAAACTTTGACAAAGGTTTAATTTCCCAAATACATAAGGAACTAAGTCAAATTTACAAAAAATCAAGCCATTCCTCAATTGACAAATGGTCAAGGGATATGAATAGGCAGTTCTCAGATGAAGAAATCAAAATTATCAATAATCACATGAAAAAGTGTTCTAAATTCCTCCTGATGAGAGAAATACAAATCAAAACAACTCTGAGGTACCACCTTATACCTAGCAGATTGGCCAATATGGCAACAAAAAAAGGTGATAAATGTTGGAGGGGACATGGCAAAATTGGAACACTAATACACTGCTGGTGGAGTTGTGAAATGATACAACCATTCTGGAGGACAATTTGGAATTATGTGCAAAGGGCTTTAAAAGATTGCCTACCCTTTGACCCAGCCATACCACTGCTGGGTTTGTACCCCAAAGAGATCATAAGGAAAAAGACATGTACAAAAATATTTATAGCTGTACTCTTTGTGGTGACAAAGAATTGGAAAATTAGGGTGTGTCCATCGATTGGGGAATGGCTGAACAAATTGTGGTATATGATGGTGATGGAATTAATATCCCATGGAATTAATATTGTGCTCAAAGGAATAATAAAGTGGAGGAATTCCATGTGAACTGGAAAGACCTCCAGGAATTGATGCAGAGCAAAAGGAACAGAACCAGGAGAACATTGTACACAGAGACTGATACATTGTGGTACTATTGAATGTAACAGACTTCTCTACTAGCAGCAATGCAATGACCCAGGACAATCTAGGGGAATTTATGAGAAAGAGCACTATCCTCATCCAGAGAAAGAACTGTGGGAACAGAAACACAGAAGAAAAATATAGTATTGATCATGTAGTTCAATGAGGATATGTTTGGTGTACTGGCATTAGAAAATTATTCTATTGCAAATATGAATAATATATAAATGGATTTTGAACAATGATACAAGTATAACCTAGTGGAATTGCTTTTAAGCTCTGGGAGGGGGAAGGAAACAGGGGTGGGGAAAATCATGAATCATATAACCATGGAAAAGAAATATTCTAAATAAATAAATAATTTTAAAAATCAATAAAGTTATACTAGAGGAGTAATAGTAGAGATTATTCAGGATAAAGGTTGGTAATTGACAGTGTCAGAAATCCCAGTCCCTCAGGGTTATCACTAGAATTTTGAGGAGAATAATATTCAGCTGACCTCTGGGAACCTAACTTGTTGGTGTGTATGAGAGTGAACCCAAAGAAAATAATAATTTATTCTGAAAAATGGTTTAAAAATTACTCATTGCTTTATGAATTTACAAATATTTTCAGATATGATGTGTTATTTAATTCTCACAACACTTCTGTAATGTAGGTAATTAATTATTATTATTCTCATTTTACAGTTAAGGGCATTGAGATTCAGAGAGGCTAAGTACCTTCCCCAAGGTCACATCAAAGATAAAGGATAGAGTTAAGACTTGGATCCAGGTCCTCTGACTTTCAATCCAGTATTATTATTTCCACTATTTCTTATTAACTATCAGATCTCTTCCATTGTGAAAATTCTATGATTCTGGATTTTTTGTTAGTGTTTGCTATGGATGTCCAGCTTCTGAAGTACTGAACCAGGTACTAAAATCTAGGTTCCTAGGATCTTATGGAGTTTAAACATACACACATATGCACACACACACACACACACACACACACGCACACACACACACATACACACCCCTCCACTCAGCTGTCAGATTGATCTTCCTATGATGTAGATCTGTCTGACTGTGTAACTGCCCTGTTCACTAAACTCTAAGATAAAATAGAAAACTCTTTTGGTGTTCAAAGTCTTTCATAACTCAGCGCCTCCTATCTTTCTAATCTTCTTATATTTTACTCCTAGCCCCACCCCATTCCAACTCCCATGGCCTCATTATTCCTCATCGGAGACACTTCATCTTCTGACTCCAGGCATTTTCTCTGGATTTCCCTCTTGCTTGGAATTCTGGAATTTTCTCTCTCTTCATCTCCAGGCTTTTTTCAAATCTCAGCTGAAACCTCGCCTTCTGCAAGAAGCTTCTCCTGATCCCCTTTAATGTTAGTGCCTTCCCTCTGTCAGTTATCTCCAACTTATTGTGTATATATCTGGTTTGCACATAGTTATTTGCAAGTTATGTACATTACACTCCATTTTGAGCTTCTTGAGAGCAAGGACTACCTTTTACCATTTTTTGTATCCCTAGCACCTAACTGGAAGTGGAGGTCCCTTTAATAAATGCCTGTTTACCTGTCTTGACATAAATACACATCTTCTCCACCTACACAATCTGTCTGTCTCTCCCTCCCTCTGTGTATATGTGTGTGTGTCTCTCTGTCTTTGTCTGTCTGTCTGTCTGTCTCTGATCCCAGCAGGCTGATTCCTATAAGGCTACAATTCCCCTAAAAGAAAGAAATCAGCCTCTATAGTTCTGGACTGATAAACTCCAGCATAAGCAATAATGGCAAACATTGCACCTGGCTATGATTTTCCTAGGGCGGACTTTTGGGGCCCTCCTTTTTCCTCTTGAAATTTGTCTCCTGCCTGGTGACTTTCCTTTGCTGGAGGTAGAAGCTTATTCATTTATGGTGCCCCTTTCATGTGGAAAACTCCCGCCCACCCTCGGAGCTAGTGAGTCACTTCCTCCTTTCAAACCCAACATTAAAGCTTTCCTTTCCTTTATAACTAAAGACTGACTCACCTAAAGAGTTCTGGGATTTTTTTTTTGTAGGGAAGCTACTTCATGCAGCTACTTAGAGAGCCATGAACTGATTTTGTATGCTTTTGGGAAAAAGTTTGAATATTGAATAGGGTGTGTTACAATCTGATAAACTGCTAAAAAATTTCCCTGAGCTGTCAGTGAACCAAGAAAAGAAGTGCACATAAAGGTGGGACCAGCTACTTTGTAGGGTTACTTTATGAACTGTGGCTCTTTTTCCCTGGGACAAATATTGACTCAGCAGTCTTCCCAATGTAAGAAACACCCAATCACAACATACAGTACAGTTTTCCATTATAAGCCGATGAAACTAACTTAAGAGTGGGTGAATTTAAATGTTATAGATCTGTATTTCTATGTTGTCACCATAACTTCTACTGAATTTGAGATCTCAGAGGAAAACTGCTGAAGCCAAAATGTCTAACCAAGGGCCTGGACACAGGACATCTGGGGTCAAGTCTGGCCTTGGACACTTGCTAGTGGTATGACCCTGGGCAAGTCACTTAACCCCCATTGCCTAGCCCTTACTGCTCTTCTCTTTGGAACTGATACTTAATATTGATTCTAAGATGAAAAGAAAGGGTTTGCTTTTTTTTTTGATGTCTAACCAATTGTACTGATTTACCTTTTAGGCAGAAACTTTGCTATGATTGTTGAAGAATCCTAGTAAAGAGAGATATTTATTTAGTAGTTCGGATCTCATATCTTATTGGGGCACTTATGGTTAGTTAGGGGCTTTATATTTTAAACAATAGCAGGCTGAAGGTTTTCTTCAAGTTGGAAGCTTTAGGCTCTTTAAAAATATAGTTATCTCCTGGAAAGCATACATTGTGATTCCACTTTTACCTGTGGAGTTGTTCTTCTTGAAATTGTGTGTGCTAAGGGAAGTTGGGGTCAGCAAAATCCATCCAACATTCTTGTAAGAAAATTTCAGATAATGTTTAAATAAGAATGAGCCCAAGTCCTTTTAAATGGAATCTGAGGGAATATCTTAATATAGTCTCATTCACAATTTCTTTGATATGAGAAACAGAGACAGAGAAAGGGAGAGGTGGGAGCAGTCAAAACGAGTATTTTTTTCCCCTTAAAAGGCAGGGAAATTGTCCTTGACTCTTCATTGGTCCAAAGGACTAAGACTTGAGTCATTCATGAGGCTTTCTGGGTATCTATAGCATTGAAGGGCAGCCCATGAGCAGCCAGTGCCTCACAGACTTAGTGGATGTCTTCTCACTGCTGGGCAAATCACCAAATTCAATACACCCTGCTGACCAGATGGGTGAATTAGTGCCATGTCCTCGCTGAATATCCTTTTGGGGGTTTGGCTAAGAAGACCTTTTTTTGTTAACTGAAAGAATTTACAAGTTTCTCATTTCTTCTCACTCCACAAACTGGAATATCCCCAGTTTACAGCACTGCCCGAAGTAGTATTTTTACCTTTGGATGGACAGACCTCAGGGTAGCACAGTCAGGAGGGCTGGATAGTCCCAGGAAGATAAAGTCTGCCACAGGGCAGGAGAGGTGTTGTTTAACTCTAATAACTTGAGTCAGAGATAAGTTCCAGCAGAGCAGGCAGGAGGATTTTCCCTGGGGACAATATGATTCACCAGAGGGGAAAGTTGCTTGATTCTCTAGCAATTGTTAAGTACTTTCCACTTTTTTTGGTGGGGGGGGGGGGAGGGGGACTTATCCAAGACTGCACCAAAAGTTTGTGGGAATGTACAAGTTCTGGTAGAGAAAGAAGATGTGGCAGGTAAGTGATAATAACGGAGGAACAACCTGAGCAAAAGTATTTTATTAGATAAGTGGTCAGAATAGATGGATCCGTGAACTCACCAGTCGGTCCAAAGACCCCCAATTCAGAATGAAGCAGATTTTTATACACAAAAGACAATCATATCACACTAATTAATTATAATGAAAAACAATTACCTGTGATACAAAGAAAAATACAAAATTTAGTAATATAATTTCTAATTGGAGGAAAGATTAGGGGCTTTCCTAGTTGGCAGGGAGTGGGGGAATAGGTTTGGATGTCCTTTATTCATAAGATGTTGATTGATTTCATCCATGTGGATTTATGAAATAATAAATGGCTTATATAACTTAGTTTCCTATGGATGATTAAAAAAAAAAACAAAATGGAGGAGAATACATGTGGCACCACAAGATGGAGTCAGTGTTCATGAGAGAGAATCTGACTGGTTGTACTGATTCTTACATGAAACTAGCTCTATTTTGTTTATGATTTTCATTCTATCTTATCAGTGCCCACCAGGAAAGAAAAGGAAAATCCTTTGACTATTCATGGGCTCAGACATGAGCAGATCAGATCGAGGATCGTTTGTGTTTTGGTCAAATAAAATAAAGATTGTTCTGTATTCAATATCTGGTTTGTCTGATTGTTTACATGGATATTCGAATTCTTTCCTTTTTACTTGAATACCTTGACATGAGCCAAATTCCGATCTCAGGACCAACCTTGGGTGGTAGCCTTAGCCATTTAATATGACTATGGAGAAGTCTTCAATAATGAACTGGATCCCTGTGAGCCCAGGGCTGCTTTTCCACAACAAATATGGGCTTAGCTTACATTCAAATCTTAAAAGCACCGTATTAATGTCAACTATTTTTATTCCCAGGACTTGCCAAACCAGTGTGGAAGATTGCCAGAGAAAGCAGAAACTTTTGGAATTCAAGAAAGTACACATTTGGAAAAAAAATTTTTTAAGTTGTATTTCAGTGGTACCTCATTTAGCATGGACATAATCCTAGATCAGGAATTTTTATCTTGAGGTCTACTGATTTTTAAAAATGTCAATAACCATATTTCAATATAATTTCATTTTCTAAAAACATTATTGTGAGAGGGGGAGCCATGGGATTAACCAAACTGTCAGAGGGAACCATGACATAAAACAGGTTAAGACCCTTGCTCCGGATCTTTAAAGGTTGTGCTGGTTCAGTGCAAACTCTGATAGGGCCCACCAAACTGGAAAAGGATGGAATGAAGGACTCAGGCATTATTTTAGGACTTACTCCCGGCCAGGCTCTGTACTAAGCACTTTTCAATGATTATCTTACAATAACCATGGGAGTAACTCATGTTCTTCTCCCCTATTTTACAGATGAGGAAATTGAAGCTGAGGAAAGTTAAATGATTAGTTAGTTAAATTAATTAAATGACCCTTTTCATGACTTGGCTAAATAGACCTTTTTTTGTTATCTGAGTTTTCAAATGTCTCATTTCTTTTTATTCTTTTACTCCATAAAGTGAAGAAGTCTTTTTTACCTTTCGTAGGAACAAACCTTAGGGTAGTACAGCCAGGAGGATCCTATAAATGTCAGACACCCACCTAGTAAGTGTCTCAGGTTTTCCTGCTTCCAGGTCCAGCTTCTACTTAGCTGCCTCTGCTATGGAGGTTTCTGTATGCAGTTGGTAAACTCTACATCTGTCATCCAGAGGCCTGGCTGAGCTTGGTTCAATGAGGTTCTTTTGCCCCTAGAAAGCTGACAGCCAAAAGATTGGTCTCAAACAGTTTTCCAGGAAGTCTTCTTAAGATCTACCAGGTGGGAGATCCTCTTCCCTCTCAAAGACTTAGCTCCCTTCCAGAGAAAAAGAAAAGGGGACCATTGAAACTTTTATCTGAAAGCATGGGTTGCTTTCTCAAAGCAGATTCAGTTTGCTTGTAATGTCTGAGTAGCTGATAATTTGGGTTTTTAATTACTGAATGAATCATATTCTTAGAAATGCACACTACAATTAAAAGTGTTTTCTGCTTTAAAGAAAAAAAAAAGGTTACTCTTTGCAGCCCCAGAAGCTCAGGAAGACCTTTTGAGCTTCATCCATGGAGCACACAAATAATGAAATCACAGGTCTCTGAATGATTTGTGATATAAACAAATATTGCTCATTGCGGTCCTTCTGTCCCACCCGAGATGTCTTACCCAGTTGCTTCTATCACTTACCCTGAGTCCTGAATCACATCTAAGAGAAGATAAAGTGCTCACAGTATCAAGTTCTGATGATTCAAAAGACAGGGTTGGCTGAGCAGGCAGAATGGTCAAGAAATAGCTCGAAACTTGAATAGATATGTGATCTGATTGAGCCGGGGATTCCTTTCCGTGGTGCAGCTTGTAATTCTTCTGTGCACCTCCTGTTCCTGTCCTCTGCTACATCTTCTGGTGAGGATCCGGCAGGGATGTGCTAAAGCCAGCTCAGACCCCCTCACAGTTAATGTAAGAGAGAAGACAGCTACTCAATGATAAGGTTCTGTAATCATATGCAAGTATTAATAATATGGAAATAGGTCTTGATCAATGACACATGTAAAACCCAGTGGAATTGTGCCGCGGTTACGGGAGGGGGGAACGGAGGAGAGGAAGGAAAGAACATGAATCATGTAACCATGGAAACATATTCAAAATTAATTAAATAAATAAATAATTTCTAAGACTTAAAATTTTTTTTTTGGGGGGGGGGGGGGATTCTGTTTTCTCCAACAAGGAGAATGATCTTTACACCAAAAAGAAAAGAATCAAACTGGCTCATAGAAAACTGATACACGACATAAATAAAAACCTAGTAAGAGTGCATAATTACCTTTGTAAAATTCAAATCACTCAACCCAGATGAACTACATTCTTAAGTACTGGACAAACTGGCTGATGTAATTGCTGAGCCATTGTCAGTGATATCAGGAAGATCATAAAGAATGGGAGAGGTCCTAACTGGCAAAGGGCAAAGACTCCCCTTCCCCCCACGAAAAGACAGAGAAACTAGAACCTGCAAATTATAGGCTAGTGACATTGACTTTGATTCCTGGCAAAGTTTTAAAATGTATTTTTAAAAAGACGGTTAACTTTGGACTAAAATAAGAAGGCAGTGATCCCCCCAAACTAACATATTGAGAAGATATGTATTAAAACAAACCTTTTTCCTCCATTTTTTGGCAGAGGTGGGGCCAGGATTACTGAACAAGTGTCTTTCATCAAAGATACAAACTCTAGACTTTAGCAAAGCACATGACACAGCACTTCATACTATTCTTGTGAAAAAAGATGGGAAGTTGCAGGCTAGAAGACAGTATGATTAGAGGTATTTGCAACTGGTTGCAAAGTCAAGTTGGCAGCAAGCCTTTAGGGGAGTGTTGCAAGAATTTGGGCTTCTCCTTGTACTGTTTAATATTTTTAGAAATTATTTTGATAAAGACATGGAAGACATGCTTATTATATATGGAGATGACATGAAGGTGGGGGAGAGGTGCCCAAGGCAGGATCCCACAAGATTTTAACAGGCTAGAACACTGGGCTGAATCAAATGATTTGTCAGGGATAAATGTCAAGTCATCCACTGGAGTTAAAAAAAGTGGATTTTACAAATGTACGATGTGGGAGTCATGGTTAGATAGCAATTTATCTGGAAAAGATCTTATAGTCTGGGGGTGCGGTGGGGGGACTGCAAACTCAATCTGAGCCAACAGCGTTATGTCAATCAAACAACACACATTTATTAAGCATGTACCAAGCACAGTGCTAGCGCTGGGGAGGCAAAGACAAAAATGGAATAGCCCTGCTCCTTAAGGAATTTCATAAAGGAGAAAACATACACATTTAAGTACCAGACCTAGGTTCAAAACCCCCTTCTGGCATATACTAGCTTGGTGACATTGGGCAAATCATTAACTTCTCAAGGCTCTGGGCAATTCTTTATGACTATACATTACTGAGAAGGTCACTGACCTGCATTGATGGGGGGAATTTCCTTATTTGGAAGTTCTCCTAAAGAGATGAAATCCTAGGTCCAGTCCTGACCTCCTAAAAACAAATTAGATACAAGCTATTTTGTTTTATTCTTTGAATAAAAAAAATCTTTAATTAATTAATTAAGAATATTTTTTCCATGGTTGTGTGATTCATGTTCTTTCCCCCCCCCCACCATAGTAGTAGTAGTCTCTCACGATCGAGAATGACGATTGTCTTTGTGCAGTTTCATCTACGGTGTACCCTCATGTGGCTTTGGAGTCCAAAGACTAAAGCGCAGAGTTTGTGGCACATGGGGCATGGGACGCCAGTTGTTATGGGAGGTGCGGTTGTGGCCTGGTGTCGGCGTTCATGCACAGCAGCAAGATGTCGACGTCGCTCATCTTCAAAGGTGGTGGCAGCCTGGTTAATGTGGGTTCACCAGCTGCTTCTGACAGAGGCAGCGAGTTCTAGTTGCTTTGGTGTATTGCCAGCCCACTTCAAGTTGGATTTTAGCTGATCCTTGAATCTTTTCTTTGGTCGGCCTTGTTTCCTGAGTCCAGCTGTCAGTTCACCATAGAATACCTGTCTTGGTATTCGCTGTGGGTCCATGCGGATGACGTGTCCAGACCATCGTAGCTGGGTTTGGAGGACCAGGACTTCGATGCTGGTGGAGTTGGCTCTGTCGAGGACTTCCTGATTGGTGATTTGGTCCTGCCATCTGATCCTCAGGATTGATCGGAGAGAACGTTGGTGGAATTGCTCCAGCTGTTTCATGTGCTTCCGGTACAGTGTCCATGTCTCACAACCGTACAGGAGTGAGCTGAGGACCACTGCGTTGTACACTTTGAACTTCGTCGCAGTGCTTACACCGCTGTGTTGGAGGACTTTGGAGCGCAGCCGCCCGAGTGCCTGGCTGGCCTTTTGGATCCTGGCATTAATCTCGTGGTCTAGGGTCCCGTCGTTGGCGATAGTGCTGCCCAGGTACTTGAAAGTGTTGACATTAGAAAGCTGCGTGCTGTCGATTGTAATGCACGGCTGGTTCGTTGGCCTCCCTGGTGCAGGTTGGACCAGCACCTCTGTTTTGCTGAGGCTGATAGTCAGGCCAAACAGTTTAGTTGTGGTGGAGAACCTGTCCACAATGGTTTGGAAATGATTTTCTTGGTGGGCCATGAGAGCACAGTCATCTGCAAAGAGAGCTTCCAGGATGAGTCTCTCTGTTGTCTTTGTTTTTGCAGTCAGGCGGTGAAGGTCAAATAGTGAGCCATCCAGTCGGTATTTGATGTAGACACCCAGGTCTAGATCCATCACAGCATGTCGTAATACTTGGGTGAAAAATAGGTTGAATAGTACTGGAGCGAGGACACAGCCTTGTTTCACGCCATTGGAGATGTTGAAGCGATCAGAAGTTTCTCCACCAGATAGGACTTCCCCTGTCATGTCGACATGAAAGAGCTGGATCAGTTTGATGAATTTTGCTGGGTAACCGAGCTTGCTGAGGATCACCCACAATGCGTCCCTGTTCACTGTGTCGAATGCCTTTGTCAGGTCTATGAAGACAATGTAGAGACTCAGGTTCTGCTCAAGGCATTTTTCCTGCATTTGCCTCACCGTGAAGACCATGTCGATGGTGCTGCGATCTGGTCAGAAGCCACATTGTGATTCAGGCAGGTTCTGCTCTGAAACAGATGACAGGAGTCTGTTGAGTATAACACGGGCGAGGATCTTTCCAGCAGTGGAGAGTAGTGAGATGCCTCTGTAGTTGTCACAGGCTGCTTGTGAGCCTTTGTTCTTGTATAGGGCTACGATGGAGGCATCTCTGAGTTCTAGGGGCATGTCTTCCCCTTCCCATATGCTGGTCAGCACTATGTGGAATGCCTGGAGTGTCTTTCCCTTTAAGGCCTTGTACACCTTGGTTGGGATCCTGTCTTTACCGGGTGCCTTGCCTGCACTCATTTGTTTAATGGCTTTTTGGACTTCCTCTATTGAAGGAGGGACATCACATTGTTCAATGGAGTGGTTTTGGGGGATCTGGTCAAGGGTGCTTTGGTCGACTGAAGAAGGTCGGTTGAGAAGCTGACTGAAGAGTTCTTTCCACCTGTTGCTGATGCCTTTTTTATCTTTTATGAGAGTGTCACCATCAGAGGATAGCAAGGGAGTGGTGGTGGGTTTTGATGGCCCATAGACAGTCTTGAGGGCACTGAAAAATTGTTTGTAGTTTTTCATATCAGCAAACCTCTGGATTTCTTCTGCCTTTTTTCCCCACCATCGGTCTTGCATCTTCCTGATCTCACGCTGCACTGTGGCTTGGAGAGACTTGAATCTGTCCTTTTTAGGAGCAGAGTTTGGGTTATTTTGCCACTCCCTAAAGGCTTTGTTCTTTTTGCTCAATAGGTCTTCAATAGCAGTGTTGTTCTCGTTGAACCAGTCCTGGTGGTTGCATTGTTTTGGGCCTAGGACTGCCTTTGATGTTTCCTTCACTGCGTCTCTGAACTGGTTCCATTTCTCAGTTGAGCTTCCAGTGAGTGGTCCCTTGGCAGACAGCTTGTTGTCCAGGCAGGACTGGAATGTTTGCAAATAAGATGGATCTCTAAGATGACTCACATTGTAAAATGCGTGAACTGTCTGGGCGCATTTTGGATGGCGAGGCGCAATGCGCATTTGAAGAGTCGTTCTAACCAATCAGTGGTCTGTCCAGCATTCAGCTCCTCTCATGGCTCTGGTGATCTGTACATCCTGGATGTCTCGCCGGCGTACAATGATGTAGTCAATGAGATGCCACTGTTTTGATTGTGGGTGCATCCAGGTTGTTTTATATTTGTTCGCCATTCTGAACACAGTGTTCATGATGGTAAGTTCGAACTCTGAGCATTTGCTGAGTAGCAGTAGACCGTTGTTGTTCATTTTGCCCACGCCGTATTTGCCGAGCACTCCTTTCCATCTTTCATGGTCCTGGCCAATGTGGGCGTTGAAGTCTCCCATTAGTATCAGCTTGTCATTTGTGGGCACTGAGTGCAGGATGGCACTCAGGTCAGAGTAGAACTGCTCGATGGTCTCCTCTGTGCTGGTCAGTGTTGGGGCATATGCGCTGATGATTGTGGCATACCGGTCTTTGCTGAGAGGCAAATGGATCTTCATGAGCCTCTTGCTGATGCCCACAGGCAAGTCTGGCAGCTGTTTGAGCAAACTGGTCTTGATAACCAGGCCAACACCGTGGATTCTGTCTTCATTTGTGGCTCTACCTTTCCAGAAGAAGGTGTATCCAGTGGTGGGTTCGCTGAGTGATCCCTCTTCTGGTAAGCATGTTTCACTTAAGGCTGCGATGCCGATGTTATATCGCGCCAGTTCTTTACCGATTAGAGCTGTTCTTCTCTCAGGTCTTGGGGTAGTCTCTCTATCAAGTAACGTCCTGATGTTCCATGCTCCTAGGAGGAGATTCTTTGTATTTTCTTTGATTTTGACCGCTTAAAAGGGATGACCTGCCAACCGCGGTGTGCTGACCGGGTGTTTGTAGGGCAGGCAATGTTTGGGACACCTTTTCTAGTCTCCTCCCTTGATTAGGGTGAGCAGTGCTGTCCTAGAGAGGGCTGCTCAGTCGCCCAGGATGCTGCCAAATGTCCCTGCTGCCCACAGGGCCGAGCAACCACTGGTCTGTGGGCCGCCTACGTGCAGGATCGTGACTACAACTGCCAGTGGTCACCTCCACCTGTTGTGTCATCACTCCCCCATCACCGCAGGTCTTGAAGAGGGTGGATGGGGTTAGGATAAATGAGTGTGCACAAAGACACTTATGTGTGAAAGAGATTTAAGTGGAAAAGCCGATGCACAGATACAGTCCCATTCTCTCGGTGTTGGAAGCCTGGGTCCAGTGGCACGAAAAATTGTTACGTCTGGAGACTTCCTCAGCTGCATTGGATGGCCGTGTTGTCCTTTGTGCTTCAACACGCCCTAAGCACTCCACAGTGCTTTGCTGCATCGCCCTCTCAGCCGTTGAACCTTCTTGTTGGGTTCTTCCGTCTGTTCAGCCAAAGCAGTCTTCACATGCTGGGTGAGCAAAGCCCTGGTTCACCAGGGGTCGACGACCCTATGGCTACCCTCACAAGGTTTGGCCGGCCTGTCAAAGCTGTTGTCCGGGGTGTGGCCGCTGCCACATGCTAGCAGCTACTGGGAGCCACAAGTGAGAGCTGGGTGTCAGGTGGGGGTCAGAGGCTGGAAAGCTGCCTTAGGACAGCACGACAAGCCCTCCATACCAGAGATACTACCCCTCCCTGAGCACCCCATACACCCCAAAAGTTCAGAAGCAGTATTATATATTTTTTTAAACCCTTACCTTCCATCTTGGAATTAATACTGTATCTTGGTTCCAAGGCAGAAGAGAAATAAGGGCTAGGTAATGGGGGTCAAGTGACTTGCCCAGGGTCACATAGCTGGAAAGTGTCTGAGGCCAGATTTGAACTTAGGACCTCCCGTCTCTAGTCCTGGCTCTTAATCCACTGAGCTTCCCCCCCACCATAACCAATGAGCAATTCTACTGAGTTTTACATGGATACAAGCTATTTTAGAGAGTCAAGAAAGACTTCATGTATATGTATCAGCTAGGTTTCTCATTGGATAGAGCACTGGGACTGGAGTCAGGAAGACTTCAATTCAAATTCTGCCTAGGAGAATTACTAGCTGTGTGACCTTGGGCAAGTTACCTAATCTTATTGGTCTCAATTTCCTCATCTGTAAAGTGAATTGTAGCTCTCTCAGAGGGGAGAGAAACCACAAGGTAGGAAGATAGAGACAGGATAGAAGTTTTAGATACCATGAGGGGGATGACGGAGTCAAACTAGAGATATGAGGTGGTCAGAATGAGTCTTTATTAATTATCAATGAGCCACAGCCAAGCTCTGATCAAAGGACCATTCCAAAGGCTTTTACCAGTCCAGAGATCCATATTTAATACCACACAGGTCAGAGAGATGAATAGAGAAAGATTAAAGATGGAGCTTGACCAGAGGCCAAGCTCCTGCAAGGACAGCCATCAGCTAGCCTGAAAGAGGAGGAGAGAGAGAAGGTGGAGCTTGCTGGGCTACTTATACACTTTGCTACGTAGTACATAGGGATGACCCTCATTGGTTAATGATAAGGTGTAGGTGTGGTTTCTCTTGACCAGGCGAGAACAAAGAAACCTGTTTTCCCGCCTAACCTGTGAGAAGCTGGGGTCAAAGGTCAGAGGCCTTCCCAGCCATGAGCAATACTGAGCATGCTCAAGACTGAGCATGCTCTCTTCTAAGGCAATCTGCACATACCAACTGTTCCCCTTGCCCATAGCTAGGGGTGGACTGCTACATGAATTGAAGAAGAAAATGGCAAAGAATTCCAGAATCTCTCCCAAGAAAACCCCAAATGGGGTCATGAAGAATCCCACTCAACTGAACAACAACTCATGCATCATAAGCTGGAGCTGATCCTTAAAGGAAGTCAGAGAGTCTACAAGGCCAGGGGGGTGAAGAGAGAAGGCATTCTAAGCTTGGTGAGATGGTCAAGGCAAAGGCATGGAGATGGAGGGGACCATATTTGGAGAAAAGCAAAATAGCCACTTAGGTTAGTTGTGGAGTATAGGAAGGATGGTCATAAATAATGATACTGAAAAGGGAGTTTGGGGCTAGATTGTGAATGTCCTTAAAGACCAGAGAAGTTTATATAGGATTCAAGAGGCAATGGGGAATCATTCCATTTTGCTGAGGAGGGGAGTGACCTGGTCAGATCTGCACTTAAGGAAAATTATTTTGCCAGTTATCTGGAGGAAAAATTGTAAGAGGGAGAGACCAAAGGAGATCAGATCAATTAGGAGGACATAGTTGCTGCTCAAGCAAGAGACAATGAGGGCCTGAACTAAGAAAGTAATTGGGAAAAATCAAAACAACTGTGTATATAGAAATGTCAATATATGTCAACTGATTGGCTATGTAGGATGTGAGAGAGTTGGAGTTGAAGATTACACTGAAGTTACAAACTTGGATGGTTGAGCCTTTGACAGAAATTGAGAAGAGGGGTGGGTTTTTGGGAGAAGATAATGAGTTCAGTTTTGTATATGTTGAGCTTGAGATATCCAAGACAAATAGACATAAATCTGATGGGGAAAAAAAAACAAACAAGCACCAAATGAATGAGATTTTTGATTCCATAAAGATTGGCACAGATTCTCAGGAATATGGTGGTAATGGTCTACCTATACTCTGCCCTGGTTAGACCACACCTAGAGAGTTGTGTTTAATTCTGGGTGACATATTTTAGAAAAAATATTGACCAGCTGGCTAACATTCAGAGGAATGAAGCCCCTGGTGGGTTAGTAGGCAGGGGAGTAAAGGGCAGTAGGGGGCTTCAAGTCTATGTCATATAAGGAGCACTTGAAAAACGGGATGTTAAGCCTGTAGAAGAGAAGAATGTTGGAACATTACAGCTCTCTGTATGTATCTGAAGGGTTGTCACATAGAAGAAGGATTAGACTTTTCTGTTTGACCCTAGAAAGTAAAACTGAAAAGATCAATGAGTAGAAGTTGCAAAGAAGAAAGTTTAGGATCCATATGAAATAAAACCTCAACAATACCAAAAGTAGGAGGAGGACTATCTAATGGGAGTTGGGGAATGTGGGCTTTCTTCTCCTTTGAGGGCTTTAGGAAAAGTATGATGAGATATCTGAGAAAGAGAGATTCCTTCTAGTTGAGTGGTTCAAGGGAGCCATTGATCATTAAAAAAAACATCCCAAATGATCAGAATCTATAGCAAATGGAATTCAGGACTTTATGAGTGGGTTACTAGAGGTTCCTTAGATTTAGGGTTCTGCCATCTGACTTGACTTGTATGAGAATGTCTTGTCCTCACCAATTTTGTCTTAAACCTATGCTATTTCTGAACTCTGTTGTATTCCCTTAGAGCAGCTTATCCATCCCTTAGCACAATAAAGAGATATGAGACTTCTGTTCAAATGGAGGAATGGTAATTACTAGCATTGAAATGTAAAGTTTTTTTTTTTAATTTTCTTGCAAACTCTGCATTTAGCTTAACATATGCCTAGTAATAGCTTCAAAGTCACTTGCTTTATTACTTACCTCAGTTTTTCTACATGGAAAAAAAAGGATCACTTCAGTGAGCATTGTTCTTTGCTTTTTCATCCTACAATACATAGACTGCTTTCATTTTGAAATATGTAGGTTAGGTTAACTAGGTTCATGATCCGAAAAATTGATGGGCAGCATCTAAAAGAAATTAGACCACAAGGAAGCATAAATACATTTCATTGAAATTATGTCCCGAGACATTTATACTTATCTTCAGTGGAATAATGATAAGAACTGGTGAAAATTGTGCAGATTGTTTAAAATGTAGATGGGCAGCTAGATTCATTAGAACCTATCAGCAGAAGCATAGTAGGGTCCTCTGTGCCAACCTGACAGAAACTTCAGTCACAAGCAAGAGATTTTTCTTTTTTTCCTGACCACATCAAGAATTTCAGCTGTGTTCTTTTCCCTCTGGCCCTTCCAACACTCAAGTCCATTTTTATACAGTAAACCACTGTTCCTGCTGTTCTTGGCAGAACCAGCTGTACTTACAACTAATAGCTTATTGTATAGTCGAAAATGGCAATGATTCTCTCTTTACTACCACTATAGTGGATAAAAAAAAAATTCAACTGCTTGTAATGCTATGTGGGGTACATTTGTTACTGATTTAAAAGACAAAAATTCAATGTATTCTGGGTTAACATTATATGGAGTGAAATAATTCCTATGGTCTAGATTATTTCTTGAAATGCTTTTTTCTTCTATTTTTTTTTTTTAAATAAGAGCAACTATTCTTTTTCTTAGTTCCTTTCCCCGCCCCAATCAACTGTTTGCACAGGGTAAATAAAAGTTTCTATTTTATAGTCTCTAGGAAATATTTTTAAAACTCACTTTCTAAAGTGGGTCACAAACTTTACAAAGATTTTTTCCCCTTCATGAAGCAGTTCACATAGGAACAGTGAAAATAGTTTCTCTAAAAGCATGTCCATTTATTAACTAAATCTCTGATATTTTGAAATATTGCTCTGAAAAGATGGGGATTTAAAAAAACTTTACCAAAAGCCAGGCATAGAAGCTAGCTAGCAGATAGTTAATCAGTCAGTTACCACCACCTCTCTGGAGAGACTGAAGATTCTTTAGCAAGAAAATGATATGGTTAAATTAGAGCTGTGGAAAAGTTATTTTAGCAACAGGAAGTAAGGACATAAATTAAGAAGCAGTTAGGAGTTGGCTGTTAGCTCAGGTTTGATAATGGGATGAAATAAGGTACCTCTGAGTCATAGAACAGTTAACAAAAGGAGTTTTACTTAGTCCTAACATAGAAAGGATATTTAACAAATGCAGTTTCACTTAGCTGGGGGCCATGATCCCCCATCCTCTCCATATGCAAACATGACAGGTCAGCAGGTCAGGGTGTGGTGACTTGGTCTTGGGATATCCGCCAAGTTTAAAGGACACTAACTGCACTTGGACAGCTCTACTTATGCCCTCAGGTGACCAGGAAGCTGTGTTCAGTAAGGGATAGCTAGAGTTTTTTGAGTCACCTCAGGGCAATCAAGTCCTGGCTTTGTCATCTTTTGGAGAAAGAGTGGCCTAACACATGTGGGGGAAGGGGAGCTGCTGGTACATATGGGGACTATCACGATCCTTTATCTGATCGTCCAGAAAAGAAATGAAAATTTCTGAAACAGGTTTGTAGCCATATGAATTGAGAGAACAGGGATATAGTCTGTGGAACTGACAAGGCAATTGATTGGACATTAAAAGTAAGGGGAGGGGAGGATGAAACAGACAGACCAGACCGACAGAGACACAGAGAGAGAGACGAAGAGACAGAGAAGAAAATGAATAAAATTGTGAGTGTTGATGACTGAAAATAATGGTAAAGTCCTCAAGAGAAATAGGGAAGTTGGAGGATAGGTGGATTTCACAGTTACATTTTGACGATTTTGAGTAACCAATGGAAATATCCAGTGGATAGTTGACAATGTAAGATTAGAATTCGATAAGGCTAGATAAAAAGGTTTCATATGCACAGAGATAATAATAGAAGCTACAGGAACTTATGAAAGTTAAAAAGAAAGAAAGTCTTAGAAGACTCTCTTAGTCGGTGTGCACTGGAGGATGCTCCAGAAAAGGAGACTAAGGAGTAATCATCTAGGTAGGAGAAAAAGGAGAGTATAATGTCATGAAAGTCAAGGATGATACTGTAAAAGAAAACAATTTTGAAAAACTTCCCTGAGATTGGATCAATACAATAAACAGTCATGATTCCAGAGGATCAATGATGAAATATGCCTCCTGCCTCTCTGTAGAGAAGTGGTGGACTATAGGTGTAGAATGATGCATTTTTATACATTTTTACATGTATTTCACACAAGCATTTTATATATGTTTATGTACATTTTCTTATTAGAAGCCTTTCCAGATTTCCCTTAATGCTAGTGTCAACATGGAATCTAGGAATCCCAAACTTGTGGCCTAGGGAGATCTGATGAACCCCAAGTTTCAGGACTAGCTTATAGGTTGGAGACCCCAAAGCTTATCCTTGTTCCCTTTTCCCATGGGAATCTACCCTGAAGGGAATCCCAGGCTAGCAGTTTCAGATATGAGTGGGAGACCCTCAGGGAAATGATAATCCTAGTTGGGTGAGACTAAGCATATGCTAAGGACCCTTTTTGTTTTAGGTGGTCTTCCCCATTGTATCAGAGACCCTTTCTGAAGAAGACCCACACCTGGGCAGGGACCATCCTTTAATATCCATTGTAAGAAGCCCCTTCCCTTACACCTTAGCCTCTAGCTATGATTCTTTTCCCAAGCTTGATTGTATTCTATTAGTATAGTTTGAACACTCCCATTTCCTTGTAGCTATGGTAATGTCAATCATCTTTCCCTGCCCCCCCCCCCCATTTCCCCAAATGGTATATAGGTTCCCCAAATTCTTTTGTTCCTTGGAATTGTCCAATCTAGTGAGGTTGGCATTCCCAGAGGTCAGTGACAGAGTTCAATCCTTGGACTCTGAGTGGGCGTGTGGTGCACCGTTCTGCATGGAGGTCTAATTTAGCACTGTACCCCTTTCCTTAATTAAAGAATGGCTTTTCTGACTATTTAATAGTTCTGTGGTTTTTTTTCCTAGTCAACACATGTAATGAATACATATCTCCAGTTTATCCCACAAATAATTTTGTTCATACACAATTGTTTATCTGTTGCCTTCTTCATCAGACTATGAGCTTCTTTCTTGAGCACCTGGATTACTATTTTTTTGCCATTTTCTTCTATTTCTAGCATTTAGCATAATATCTGGCACATGGGTACAAAATAAGGGTCTCCTGACTGCTGACTGACAGTCAAAATATTAATTTATTTTGCTTGATGGTATTTGTTACAACAGGGTAGAATTCTATGGCAGGGAGGGAAAGTATGGAGAGAAAATACACACACACATACATCTCAAGAGAGATCTAGGAAGTGGGAGTAGTTAATGTCAAAAGCTCACAGATATATGTCAGGTAAGGTGTGGACTGAGAAAGGATCATTTAATTTAATAGTGAAAAGGTAAAATATTAATCTTGGAGAGAAGAGTTTCATTTGGGTAGGATAATAAGCTAGGCTGTAGAAGACAAGTGAATTTTCAGGTGAGGAAATGAAGTCAATATGTATAAGCAACTCTTTCTTGGCTATTGCTTGTAAACAGGACAAGAGATATAGTATAGTTTGTGAGGACTTCAAGGTTTTTTTAAGGGCAGGGAAGATGTGGACATATTTCTATATCTCAGAGAAGGAACCAGTGGATAGGGAGAGATTTAAGTTGAGAGAAAGGGAATGATAGAGATTAGAACTTCCAGAAGAGATGTGAGGGGATGGGATTCAAGGGCATTAAGGAGCTCACTTTGGGAAATAGAAAGGATACTTCTTCCTCAGAGACTAGAGAAAAAGAGGAGAAAATGAAAATTACTGATGATAAGGAAGCATTTTGAGATGTGGAATAAAAATTTATACTCATACCTAAATGTTTAGGTGATCTTGAAAAAATATTATGTCCCTTGAGAAAACTGGGACCAAAGTATCTTTTTTTTTTTTAAACCCTTAACTTCAAACTTAGAATCAACAGTGTGTATTGGTTCTGAGGCAGAAGAGTGGTAAGTGCCAGGCAATGGGGGAGTGTGGAGGTGAGAAATTAGTGTGTTATTCTCAAGTTATTAATGGTTTTTAATATCTAAACATTGGTGTCTCTCCCCCATTCCCCCTTCTCCATATCCTTACAAAAGCTTTACATCTTTAAGTGAATCTGTCTGGGAATTGCCCTGGGCAGGAGCCCTAGGCTTATGGTTTTAGATCCTGAAGTAGTAGTAGTAGTAGTGGTAGTCTCTCATGATCGAGAATGACTATTGTCTTTGTGCAGTTTCATCTACGGTGTACCCTCATGTGGCTTTGGAGTCCAAAGACTAAAGCGCAGAGTTTGTGGCACATGGGGCATGGGACGCCAGTTGTTACGGGAGGTGTGGCTGTGGCCTGGTGTCGGCGTTCACGCGCAGCGGCAAGACGTCGACGTCGCTCATCTTCAAAGGTGATGGTGGCATGGTGAATGTGGGTTCGCCAGCTGCTTCTGACAGAGGCAGTGAGTTCTAGTTGCTTTGGTGTATTGCCAGCCCACTTCAAGTTGGATTTTAGCTGATCCTTGAATCTTTTCTTTGGTCGGCCTTGTTTCCTGAGTCCAGCTGACAGTTCACCATAGAATACCTGTCTTGGTATTCGCTGTGGGTCCATGCGGATGACGTGTCCAGACCATCGTAGCTGGGTCTTGAGGACCAGGACTTCGATGCTGGTGGAGTTGGCTCTGTCGAGGACTTCCTGGTGGGTGATTCGGTCCTGCCATCGATCCTCATGATTGAGCGGAGGGAGCGTTGGTGGAATTGCTCCAGCTGTTTCATGTGCTTCCCGCAGTGCTTACACCTGTGTTGGAGGACTTTGGAGCGCAGCCTCCTGAGTGCCTGGCTGGCCTTTTGGATCCTGGCATTAATCTCGTGGTCTAGGGTCCCGTCCTTGGCGATGGTGCTGCCCAGGTACTTGAAAGTGTTGACATTAGAAAGCTGCGTGCTGTCGATTGTAATGCACGGCTGGTTCTTTGGCCTCCCTGGTGCAGGTTGGAACAGCACCTCTGTTTTGCTGAGGCTGATAGTCAGGCCAAACAGTTTAGTTGTGGTGGAGAACCTGTCCACAATGGTTTGGAGATGATTTTCTTGGTGGGCCATGAGAGCACAGTCATCTGCAAAGAGAGCTTCCAGGATGAGTCTCTCTGTTGTCTTTGTTTTTGCAGTCAGGCGGTGAAGGTCAAATAGTGAGCCATCCAGTCGGTATTTGATGTAGACACCCAGGTCTAGATCCATCACAGCATGTCATAATACTTGGGTGAAAAATAGGTTGAATAGTACCGGAGCGAGGACACAGCCTTGTTTCACGCCATTGGAGATGTTGAAGCGATCAGAAGTCTCTCCACCAGATAGGACTTCCCCTGTCATGTCGACATGAAAGAGCTGGATCAGTTTGATGAATTTTGCTGGGTAACCGAGCTTGCTGAGGATCACCCACAATGCGTCCCTGTTCACTGTGTCGAACGCCTTTGTCAGGTCTATGAAGACAATGTAGAGACTCAGGTTCTGCTCAAGGCATTTTTCCTGCATTTGCCTCACCATGAAGACCATGTCGATGGTGCTGTGATCTGGTCAGAAGCCACATTGTGATTCAGGCAAGTTCTGCTCTGAAACAGATGACAGGAGTCTGTTGAGTATAACACGGGCGAGGATCTTTCCAGCAGTGGAGAGTAGTGAGATGCCTCTGTAGTTGTCACAGGCTGCTTGTGAGCCTTTGTTCTTGTATAGGGCTATGATGGAGGCATCTCTGAGTTCTGGGGGCATGTCTTCCTCTTCCCATATGCTGGTCAGCACTATGTGGAATGCCTGGAGCGCCTTTCCATTTAAGGCCTTGTACACCTTGGTTGGGATCCCATCTTTACCGGGTGCCTTGCCTGCAGTCATTTGTTTAATGGCTTTTTGGACTTCCTCTATTGAAGGAGGGATGTCAAGTTGTTCAATGGAGTGGTTTTGGGGGATCTGGTCAAGGGCACTTTGGTCGACTGAAGAGGGTCGGTTGAGAAGCTGACTGAAGTGTTCTTTCCATCTGTTGCTGATGCCTTTTTTATCTTTTATGAGTGTATCTCTGTCAGGGGATAGCAAGGGAGTGGTGGTGGGTTTTAATGGCCCATAGACAGTCTTGAGGGCACTGAAAAATTGTTTGTAGTTTTTCATATCAGCAACTTTCTGGATTTCTTCTGCCTTTTTTCCCCACCATCGGTCTTGCATCTTCCTGATCTCATGCTGTGCAGTGGCTTGGAGAGACTTGAATCTGTCCTTTTTAGAAGCAGAGTTTGGGTTATTTTGCCACTCCATAAAGGCTTTGTTCTTCTTGCTCAATAGGTCTTCAATAGCAGTATTGTTCTCGTTGAACCAGTCCTGGTGGTTGCATTGTTTTGGGCCTAGGACTGCCTTTGATGTTTTCTTCACTGCGTCTCTGAACTGATTCCATTTCTTGGTTGAGCTTCCAGTGAGTGGTCCCTTGGCAGACAACTTGTTGTCCAGGCAGGACTGGAATGTTTGCAAATAAGATGGATCTCTAAGATGACTCACATTGTAAAATGCGCGAACTGTCTGGGCGCGTTTTGGATGGCGAGGCGCAATGCGCATTTGAAGAGTCGTTCTAACCAATCAGTGGTCTGTCCAGCATTCAGCTCCTCTCATGGCTCTGGTGATCTGTACATCCTGGATGTCTCGCTGGCGTACAATGATGTAGTCAATGAGATGCCACTGTTTTGATCTTGGGTGCATCCATGTTGTTTTATATTTGTTCGCCATTCTGAACACAGTGTTCGTGATGGTGAGTTTGAACTCTGAGCATTTGCTGAGTAGCAGTAGGCCATTGTTGTTCATTTTGCCCACGCCGTATTTGCCGAGCACTCCTTTCCATCTTTCATGGTCCTGGCCAATGTGGGCGTTGAAGTCTCCCATTAGTATCAGCTTGTCATTTGTGGGCACTGAGAGCAGGATGGCACTCAGGTCAGAGTAGAACTGCTTGATGGTCTCCTCTGTGCTGGTCAGTGTTGGGGCATATGCGCTGATGATTGTGGCATACAGGTCTTTGCTGAGAGGCAAACGGATCTTCATGAGCCTCTTGCTGATGCCCACAGGCAAGTCTGGCAGCTGTTTGAGCAAACTGGTCTTGATAACCAGGCCAACACCATGGATTCTGTCTTCATTTGTGGCTCTACCTTTCCAGAAAAAGGTGTATCCAGTGGTGGGTTCTCTGAGTGATCCCTCTTCTGGTATGCGTGTTTCGCTTAAGGCTGTGATGTCAATGTTATATTGCGCCAGTTCTTTACCGATTAGAGCTGTTCTTCTCTCAGGTCTTGGGGTATTCTCTCTCTCAAGTAATGTCCTGATGTTCCATGCTCCTAGTAGGAGTTTCTTTGTAGGAGTTTCTTTGTATCACACTATCAAAACTTAAGTACCAATCTTGAGTACTCTTTTGTTTTAGAAGACTCCTCTATTGTATCTTTGTATTGGAATTATTGAAGCTTCTTCCTGGAGGTCAAACTCTTAAAGCTTGGCTGATCTTCCCCTCAGCCCCTCCTAGATAATCCAGTCCCTAACTACTTCCCTCCAGGTATTTGTCTTCAGATTCCAGATCATTTTTTTAAAATATTGATTTGCTTGGATATATCCATTGTGAAGCTATTCTCCAATTTCTTGAAGATGCTAATTAGCTAATGGATTCATTGTAAAGTCCCTGTAGAGCTATTCAATATCTCTCCAACTATTATAAAAATGTTATAATGCCTTCTGGGAGACTTGATTGAGACAGGATTCTCCTCTAAGGGATTTTTCTGTGGATTTTTGGGCATATATCTCGGGTCAATAACTTGAGGCAGTGACCTATAATTTCTCTGTAACCCCTTGGGGGCATCTGTCTTGGGTCCCTGGCTCTCTCAATAAAGCATTATATTTTAAATGATTGATTTCTACAGTCATATTTTTTAATAAGTGGTAAAAGAGGGTGAACTTTGATATTTCCATGATCCCCTCGATTTCCACTTCATACAGGGATTAAGTGATTTGCCCAGGTTCACACAACTAGGAAGTGCCTGAGGCCAAATTTGAACCCAGAACTTCCCATCTCTGGGCCTGACTCTCCATCCACTGAGCCACTTTGCTTCTCCTCTTAGTATCTTATTCTTATTTGTCTTTATAGCTATTAAGTCAAAAATAGAGATATAGAAGATGAATGATTCACATTTGAGGGCCGGAATAAGCACACATTCATGCACACATAGTTGGAACCATAGTTTTGGGCATTTGCCAAACAGGAAACAACCTAACTAGTTTATGTTTAACTTGGCTTCCATACCTTGTACCGGATTTTGTTCTTTTTTGTATATATCTTCAATGACATAGCTTACCTAGGGCCAGCTTTTTAGAGTATAAATGAAGTATCTAAATTAGACGCATAACTTTAAAAATGTAGATTGCTTTCTTCCTATTCCTTAAGTAGAAACCTGTTTCTTTGCTAATTATTGTTTCCTCTTAAAATATGTATCTATCATGTTTGTTACTACAGGCATTTTGAGGAGGGCCTTATATTTTGTTTTTGTTTTTAATGAGTTTGGTAGCCTATCTACCTTGTTTATTCTCCAAAATCTGAGGAAAAAACAAATCTAACCATTATTTTTTAAACCCTTACTTTCTGTCTTAGTAACAACTCTAAAATAGAAGGGCAAGGACTACGCAAATGGGGTTAAGTGACTTAACTAGAGTCACACAGCTAGGAAGTATTTGAGGTCATATTTGAACCCAAGTCCTCCCAATTCCAGGCCTTGAGCTTTGTCCACTACACTACCTAGTTGCTCCCTTTTCCACCAGCCATTTCTTCCTAACCATTATTTGTGAATAACTTGCAATTCAGATATGATAATTAAATTTGACTACATCCTTTAGAACAATAGTCATACAAAATTAATCTCTTTGGGGTTAAAAACAAAATGAAGCAAAACTATGTGCTTAGATTTTTGGTCAAAGAGGAAATAATTCTTGTTTACTCATACTAATGTTTCTCTTCCCCATTTAAGAAGCTCAACAAATTGTTGAACATAGGCCTTTCAATATTTAAAGAGTTTCAACTTCCATTTCAGGCTTCTCATACTATCCGTTCAAAATCCAAGCTATTGTGGAATTTATTTTATCTCTGTAGATTCCTCCACTTTTGGCAATCAAGAGTGGTTTGGCAACCTACATGTGTAATCTGAGATAGATTCTACTTAGTTTGGGAAATAATTTAGAGTAATTATTTCTACTTTCTTTAACTTGAATTGAACAGAATTTTAAAAGGACACCTGTCCTAGTGGATAATCTGAATGGATTTCTTTGCTTTTTGAAGTATTAAAGCAAAATTCTCAATGCCTGAATTTATCACATAGGGAGAGAGGGCCCACCTGAGGCAAGAGCTATTTTAAAAAGGCTTAAAGGGAGGAAGAATAGACATTTCTAATTTTTTCTCCTTCTACCCTTTTCCTACCAGGAGTAGGAAGTAAGGGCTAGTAGCTTCTCTGTTCTCCTCAGAGAAAAGGCATCTAGCCTGAAGTATCTCTATCTCCTTCCTTAATTAATGTTAGTCTAGGGCAGTGATGGCAAACCTTTTAGAGACCAAGTTCCCAAACTGCAACCTTCAAGCAGCATGCGAGTCCCCTGCATTACTCCAGACAAGAGAGGGAAGAAACACTCCCTGGACTGCTGGGCAGAAGGGTGGGTGATGTGAGAAATGTCCTCAGGCATGCTTGGAGAAGGGGAAAGAGCAGCCCCCTGCAGCATGATAGGTTCACCAATATAGGTATTTGAATTATTGAAGCTTCTTCCTGGAGGTCAAGCCCAAAGGCTTGACTGATCTTCTCATCAGCCCCATCTCAATAATCCAGTCCATAACTACTTCCCTCCTTGTATTTGTCTCCAACATTGCCAAAGGTTCACCAATACAGGTTTAGGGTATATGAATGTGTCCAATCTAACCTCGGATCACTGTATCTCATTAAAAGTGGTCCCAAGCTCTATATAAAGGACTTGATCCCTTTCCCACAAAATAACAGTTCCACAATGAAAACATATAATGAATAGCAAAGAAAACCCAGTTATCCAAATCAGTAGCAAACAGAAATCAGAGGTTTACAGAGTATATGTACCAGACGACACAGAATTAAGGATCTATTCCATTGGGAATGAGATAATTCAACCAAGAAAGATAGTCTTTGATCTCTCCTAAGGGAAAACTTCCTGCAGTTTCTAGTTTAACAAACTGGAGACAGGAACATGATGGAGACTGCTGGTTCCTCTCGTGCCTTCTCAGAATATTTTCCTTGAGCAACCTGAAGTGGTAATGGCTTCTTCCATCTTCCCTTTAGAAGCTGGAAGCCAGAAAGTGCTTAAAGAGACTGGAAGACCTTGAGCTTAAAGGGTCCTGAAGAGGAATGAAGAAGACTGGAATTCTCTTGCTGCTGCCAACACTACCCCATCCCTCATATAGGACAGGGCTTTCATTTCCACCAATGAGAGAACCCCATAACAATGGACCTGGGGATAGGGATTACAATGACCAATACTTCTTTCAAGGGCAAATTACTAAACCTTTCTTTTTCATGTTTGTAGAATGGAGATAATAATCTTCACATCAGTTAGCCCAGAAGATGGTATTAAAGAAAACACTGTTGTTATAGGAAGAACACTTGTTTTACATGGTCTGGGCTGATCCTTTAAAGGGTCAGGGAGTCCATTTGGTTTTCTGGTTCCCTGAGGTATAAAAAGTCTTGCCTGGGGGGTATTTAGAGTTAGACTCTTCACCATGCTTCTTGCTGCAGTGTGAAGGCTAGCTGTGTTGATTCTGCCCAAGGAATCAGGATTTGTTTGTTAGCAAATTGTGTACTTGCAATGGTTCTTTCTAATCCTGTTGGTTTTAATTGTGTTTTATGTTCTCTGAGAACTTATTGCCTTTTAAAACCTTGGAACATGAGGCTTGCCTACAATAATTGTTTAAAAGACAAAAGGCTTATTATTAATAAGAATAGAACACTATCAACAACAACAGAAATACAGAGTTCATTATTTTGTTTATTCTGCTTGTATTAACTTACAAATAACTAGCATTCACATTATTAATAGCTCTTTTTCAAAATGTGTTGATGCTTCAGCTGCTTATGAGATGGAGTTCTTCAAACTTGGATAGATCTATCTATCTAGCTCACAAAATAGCTGTTTTATGGATATGAACATATTACTGAATATTTCCTTTTTTAAAACCCTTACCTTCCATCTAAGAATCAATACTATGGATTGGCTCCAAGGCAGAAGAGCACTATGGTCTAGGCAATGGAAGGTTAAATGATTTGCCCAGGGTCACACAGCTAGGAACTGTCAGAGGCTATTTTTGAGTACAAAAACTCCCATCTCAAGACTTGACTTTCAATCCACTGAGCCACCTATCTTCCCTGATATTACTGAATACTTCATGTAAAACTTCCTGTGCAGTTTGGTTCTAAGAGTCAAGGGTAAGAACTCTTGTAACGTAAACATTCCTTCCTCAGTATAAGTAGTTGTTAGAAACAATCTCCCAACTCTCCGCAGAGGTTGAAATGTTGGTCAACACATGAAATATTGGTTGACCATTGTAAAATAGTTAAATTCTTTTTACTTACTAGTGAATGAACAAGAAAACAGATTATTTGCTTATTAAATATAGGTACATAAATCAATACTGGACAGTTAATATAATTAGAGTATATAAAATAATACTTGGAAAAAAGAAATAGTGTTTTGTTGAGCTAATTTTTTTATATAGAGAAAAAGGGCCCAAAGTGTAGAAAGGGCCCCAGGTATAAAAAGGCCCTTAACCTATGTCTGAAACAAGTAGTTGACAAAACCAATTTCCCAACCCTACACTGAGGTTGAAATGTTGATCCACACATGAAATGCTGGTTAATCATTGTAAAATAGATGAATTCCTCTTTTTTGTTAGTGAATGAACAAGAATACAGTTTACTTGCTTATTAAAAACCGATACATACTGAGCATTTGATGTTATTGGAGTATAAATAGCAATACTAGAAAAAAAGAAAGAGTTTTGTTGAGTTACTTTCTTTATTAATGAATTATTATATGTACCATGAGAGCAAATCCATGAATTTCAATTTTAGTGACTTGTTGTTGGGTGGTTCAAAGAGAGAGGTGCAGGCTGTCAAGGCTGATATGTATAAGGAAAACAGAAAGAATAAAGAGATCAAGGTGTGGTATATTCTCTATGGAAAATGCATTGGGAGAGCATGGAAATGGGGATTCAATAAGGCATATGAGGTAGGGACTTGGAGATCATCTACATTTAGTATTTTGAGAAGCCCTTAGGGGTTTGCAACAATGGTCCAAAGGATTTGCACTAAAAATCCCTTAATGGCACTTTAAGCAGTGAATAATAACCTGATTATGTTACAAAAATATTTTTCTATAACAAGAACGTGCATGTTTGAAGCATTATGGATTTGTTTGTGCAGTGATTCAAAACTGTTATGATTACACACACAATGATTTTGGTGTTTGTGCATAGATTACATCAAACTTCTGACTAAGCATGTGCTCTCTCAGTTTCTCAATCTGTCATCAAATTGTATCCAAACCACCCCTATGGTTCAATATTCTAGAGCAAACCAGTTCTCAATAGATGGTCAGAAACATACTCATACTTGTGTTCTGTATACTGTGCCAGAGTAGTTCCTTCATTCTCTTCCGTTAACTCCTAACCATTAGCTATATAATTACATGATCAAGTTGTCATGAACCTTTGAGTTTTTGCTACACAAATGTCAGACTACTTGAAAATCATGAATGTTGAGCATATGCTTTATAAGTCATCTTGAAACCTTCACAGACCATCACAAATGGTCTGTGGAAACAAATCTTCCTTCAAATCAAATCAGAAATAAACTGAATGAGGATCCAGATTTAATGCCAGATATGTTTATCTGTCCTTGAACCAAATATTGCAAACATTTTTTTAAATTAAAAAATCCAAAATTGAGATTAAATTTATGTATGATTATTATGTTAAATATCTTCTAAATTATAACTTATTTCATTAAAATGCTATTTATATTCAATAAAATTTATAAAATAAAGAAATTTAATAGGAAGTCTTACAGATAATAATAAATAGCCATATGAGATCTTGATGGATTTCTTCTTTTAATTCTTTCAGAAAATCCCACATAAAATATTTGTAATTGTTTCATAATTTTATATTTAGTTTTAATAATTATAAGTTGAATAAAATTTTATATTTTATAATTTCATATAATGTAAATTTTAACTTAGACCTTTTGGGAGGACAAAAGTTAACCTTTTAAGTGTTAATGATTTAAGTCTAGAAGAATAATAAGAATAGTATATCAAATTACCCTCCAGGGATCAGAACACATTTTGTTGTTGTTGAAAGAAGTTTGAGAACAAAAAATCACTGATCTAGTATAATCCCTTCATAGTAAATATGTGAGAATTAGAGCCCTAGAGGAAGGAGCAGATAGACTTTGCCCTCAATAGTTCCTGATCTCTACTGATCTTGTTACCATATCATTAGGCTCATGGATGACTCAATAACCTCATTTTTTTTCCTTTTAGGGCAATAATAAGCTTGTGAAAAGTACTTGAGTCAGAAATTGATACATTCTCTTCAGATTTCCATGTAATACAGAAACTATTGGGCTCCCTGAGATTTGTTTTAAGAACTCCTGTTCTGCAATGTTTTTTTTTTCCAAATATCATACACATACTGTATGTTGCTTTTATCTAGTAGTCCTTTACTAAAAGAATGTTCCTTGTTGGCTAATGCCTCATCTTCCTCCTTTCTTTTAGACTTAACACTTTCTTGGGCTTACTACTATAAGCAGCTAGGATAAAGGTAAGTTAATATAGAATATTTAAACAACAAAAACAAAACGCACACACACACACACACACACACACACACACACCAATCCCTGCCCCCCCACTTAGAAAATTCTCCAAACCTAAAATCCCTTGTTATAGTCTGCCATTTTGTACAATAGTGGGAATAATTGTCCTATGAAAAGATATAGTTGATGGCAATAAATGTGATAATCTAGGTGAAATGGATGAATATTTACAAAAATATAAATTTCCCAGATTAACAAAAGAGGAAATAGAATACTTAAATAATCACATCTCAGAAAAGAAATTGGGCAAGCCATCAAGGAACTTCCCAAGAAAAAATCTCCAGGGCCAGATGGATTCATAAGTGAATTCTATTAAACATTCAAAGAACAACTAATCCTAATATTATACAAATTATTTGACAAAATAAGCAAAGAAGGAGTTCTACCAAATTCTTTTTATGTCACAAATATGATATTGATTCTAAAGCCTGGCAGACCAAAAACAGAGAAAGAAAACTACAGACCAATCTCCTTAATGAATATAGATTCAAAAATCCTAAATAAAATACTAGGAAAAAGACTCCAGCAAGTTATCACAAGTATTATTCACTATTACCAGGTGGGATTTATACTAGGAATGCAAGAATGGTTTAATATTAGGAAAACCATCCATGTAAATGACCATATCAACAACCAAACCAAGAAAAATCACATTATTATCTCAATAGATGCAGAAAAAGCCTTTGATAAGATACAACACTTGTTCCCATTGAAAACACTAGAAAGAAATAGGAATAGAAGGGCCATTCCTCAAAATAATAAACAGCACATATTTAAAACCACCAGCAAGAATCATCTGCAATGGGGATAAACTAGATGCATTCCCAATAAGATCAGGAGTGAAGGAAGGGTGCCCATTATCACCTCTTTTATTTAACATGGTACTAGAAACACTGGCAGTAGCAATTAGAGTAGAAAAAGAAATTGAAGGGATTAAAATAGGCAATGAGGAGACTAAACTTGCTGATGATATGATGTTCTACTTAAAGACTCTTAGAGAACCAACTAAAAAACTAATGGAAAGAATCAACAGCCTTAGCAAAGTTGTCGGATACAAAATAAACTCAGCATTTCTATAGATTTCTAACACATCTCAGCAGCATGAGTTAGAAAGAGAAATTTCATTTAAAATCACCCTAGATAATATAAAATACTTAGGAATCTATTTGCCAAGACAAACACAGGAATTATATGAACACAACCACAAAACACTTTCCACACAATTAAAACTAGATCTAAACAATTAGACAAATATTAATTGCTTATGGGTATGATGAGCTAATATAATAAAATGACAATCCTACCCAAATTAATTTACTAATTTAGTGCCATACCTATCAAACTACCTAGGAATGTTTTTTATTGAATTATAAAAAATTATAACAAAGTTCATTTGAAAGAACAAAAGATCAAGAATATCAAGGGAGATAATGAACAAAATATGAAAGAGAGGGGCCTAGCAGTACCAGTTCTTAAACTGTACTATAAAGCAGTGGTCATCAAAACAATATGGGACTGGCTAAGAGACAGAAAGGAGGAGTAATGGAATAAATTAGGGGAAAACGTTTTCAGCAAGATAGTATAGGATAAACCCAAAGATCCTAGCATTTGGGACAAGAACCCACTGTTTGACAAAAACTGCTGGGAAAATTGGAAAACAGCATGGGAGAGATTAGGTTTAGATAAACATCTCACACCCTGCATCAAGATAAATTCAGCATGGGTGAATGACTTGAATATGAAGAAGGAAACTATAAGTAAATTAGGTGAACATAGAATAGTATACCAGTCAGATCTATGGGAAAGGAAAGAATTTAAGACCACGCAAGAAATAGAGAATATTACAAAATGTAAAATGAACAATTTTGAGAATATTAAATTAAAAAGTTTTTGTACAAACAAAACCAATGCAAGCAAAATTAGAAGGAAAGCAACAAGTTGGGGAAAAAATCTTTATAACAAAACTCTCTGACAGAGGTTTAATTTCCCAAATATATAAGGAACTAAGTCAAATTTACAAAAATATCAAGCCATTCCCCAATCGACAAATGGTCAAAGGACATGAATGGGTAGTTTTCACATGAAAAAATCAAAACTATCAATAATCATATGAAAAAGTATTCTAAATCCCTCCTGATTAGAGAAATGTAAATGAAACAACTCTGAGGCACCACTTTACACCTAACAGATTGGCCAATATGGCAGCAAAGTGATAAATGTTGGAGGGGATGTGGCAAAATTGGTACATTAATATACTGCTGGTAGAGTTGTGAAATGGTCCAAGGATTCTGGAGGGCAATTTGGAATTTTGCGCAAAGGGCTTTAAAAGAATGCCTGCCCTTTGATCCAGCCATACCCCTGCTGGGTTTGTACCCCAAAGAGATCATAAGGAAAAAGACTTATAAAAAATATTCATAGCTGTGCTCTTTGTGACAGCAAAAAATTGGAAAATGAGAGGTGTCTGATTGGGGAATGACTGAACAAATTGTGGTATGTGATGGTGATGGAATACTTTTGTGCTGAAAGGAATAATGAACTGAAGGAATTCCATGTGAACTGGAATGACCTTCAGGAATTGATGCAGAATGAAAGGAGCAGAACTAGGAGAACATTATACACAGAGCCTGATACATTATGGAACAATTGAATGTAATAGAGTTCTCTACTAGCAATAATGCACTGATCCAGGACAATTCTGAGGAACTAATGAGAAAGAACATTATCCACATTCAGAGAAAGAATTGTGGGAACAGAAACACAGAAGAAAATAATAGGATTGATCATGTAGTTTGAGGGTGATATGATTAAGGTTTTGATGTTAAAAGATCACTTTACTGCAAATATGAATAACATGGAAATAGGTTTTGAACAATGATACATGTATAATCCAGTGGAATTGCTTGTCATCTCTGAGAAGGGGGGAGGGAAAATGGATGGGAAAAATCATGAATCATGTAATCAATGGAAAAATATTCTAAATAAAAAAAAGATGCCAACAAAACATGTTTTAAAGATAATTTTAAAAAAGAGATATAACTGAATGTTAGCATGAAAAAAGTATTAGAATTATTAGGGTTGTCTTAGGGTTAGTCCTTTTGGTTCTGGCTTAGTTCTAGTCTAGTTCTGGTCTAGAAAAACTATAAATAGACAAATAGGTCCAAGTTATGGGGCTCTTAGCCTTTTTTTGTATCATAGACCTCTGGAAATCTGGTGAAGCCAATGCAACCCTTCTCAGAATAATATATTGAAATGCATGAAATAAAATACGTAGGATTATAAAGAAAATAAATTATTTTGTAAAAGTTGTATATAAATATTATATATATATATATGTATATGTGTGTGTGTGTGTGTGTGTGTGTGTGTGTTTTCATGGACCCTGGGTTAAGGATCCCTGACAAGAAGATTCTCCCTGAAAGAATGAACCTTTCTCAAAACTATTAATAAGCACATGAAGAAGTGCTCTACATCTCTTATAATCAGAGAGATGCAAATCAAAACAACTCTGAGGTATCACCTCACACCTAGCAGATTGGCTAACATTACAGCAAAGGAAAGTAATGAATGCTGGAGGGGATGTGGCAAAGTAGGGACATTAATTCATTTCTGGTGGAGTTGTGAATTGATCCAACCATTCTGGAGGGCAATTTGGAACTATGCCCAAAGGGCGACAAAAGAATATCTACCCTTTGACCCAGCCATAGCACTGCTGGGTCTGTACCCCAAAGAGATAATGGACACAAAGACTTGTACAAAAATATTCATAGCTGCGCTCTTTGTGGTGGCCCAAAACTGGAAAACGAGGGGATGCCCATCAATTGGGGAATGGCTGAACAAACTGTGGTATATGTTGGTGATGGAGTACTATTGTGCTAAAAGGAATAATAAAGTGGAGAAGTTCCATGGAGACTGGAACAACCTCCAGGAAGTGATGCAGAACGAGAGGAGCAGAACCAGGAGAACATTGTACACAGAGACAAACACACTGTGATATAATCGAACGTAATGGACTTCTCCATTAGTGGCGGTATAATGTCCCTGAACAACTTGCAGGGATCCAGGAGAAAAAAACACCATTCATAAGCAAAGGATAAACTATGGGAGTGGAAACACCAAGAAAAAGCAACTGCCTGAATACAGAGGTTGAGGGGACATGACAGAGGATAGACTCTAAATGAACACTCTAATGCAAATACTATCAACAAAGCAATGGGTTCAAATCAAGAAAACATCTAATGCCCAGTGGACTTACGCGTCGGCTATGGGGGGTGGGGAGGAGGAAAAGAAAATGATCTATGTCTTTAACGAATAATGCTTGGAAATGATCAAATGAAATATATTAAAAAAATAAAATAAAATAAAAAATAGAATTAAAAAAAAAAAGAAAAAAAAAGAATGAACCTTTCTAGTGGCCCTGGCCATATTCTAAATTCTGATTTCTGGTTCTTTATTAGAGAAGCCCAGGTTGGACCAGGCCTTTTGTGGGGACTGACCAGGACTGAGCCTACTCCTACATGTGGTAACATAGGGCCACTTTAACTTGTCACTGGCCTGGAGAAGCTGCTGTTTTCATGTAAGAACACAATCACCAACAAATAGGAACACACCCTTGTGTTCTTTTCCCCTTGTGATATGAAACTTAGTCTTACTTTGGAATCTTCTTGTTTTAGCACAAAGTGGGATGCCAGAAAGCCAGCTGTGGTCTGGTGAGCCTATTAGACAACTGTGCTTGTAAATCTTTTCCCAGAAAAAAAGAAGGCCTGTGGTCAGGTGCCAGACCAGCTGACTGTAGAGTGGTAGTATTTTGAAAAGAAATCTTGAAGTTGATTATAGACTAGAAACATGAATAACATAGCTGAATTTAAATTTATAAAAAATTATATATGTAAAAGAGCCTTCTTTCAGCTGAGGGTTTATGATAAGGACTGCTGGGATAATGATTCATTTCTGGGTCCCCACAGCCTCTTGTTTGACCCTTCTACCTTGCCAAAATTATGATGAAATAGCAGCTGTGAAAAATATCTTAAATTCTTTCCTTTACTATTATGAACTCCACAAACATCAACAAACCTGAACATTTTTACATATGAAGGACAGAAAGAGAGAATTGTACTCTGTGAAACCATGAATATTTATTATATACAGCTAGTTACATCTATTACATATGACCATAAATATATGTATGTCTATACACACAGATACACATATAGTTATACATGTATAAATGTGGATATAGAAATCCATGTATTTTAATATAATAATTCAACATTGTCCAACTGGTCCATATTTTCTTATTCTCTGTTCTGTGTATTTTTTTGATATTTCACTAATATTCTTTTCTTCCTTTTTCCCCCTACCACAAGTGTGAAAAATATCTCAATAACATCTCCAAAGTGTTCCAGGTCTGGTAGCTCAAGGCTCATTTTCAATTTCACTGACTGATATCAAATTAAAGCTTTTTTAATAGTTGTAACAATTACATCTCTGTTGACTGAGATTAGAATACCATCTTGTGGTTCAAATGGAGGAATTATCCATTTTTCATGTGGTCATCATTTTTTTTTCCTTGTAGAGGCCTGACAACTATTCTCAGAATAGCATTCCTAGAGCATTGCTACTTAAGTTTGTTATTTCTTGAGTTGAATTGAGTTATTAGGGAATGCTTTCTTGGTGGAATGATCTTGGAGTGGGGTGTGGTAGGATCCCAGTTATAAACTTTATTAAAAAGAACCTCAGTTTACTCACTACTGAGCTATTTTGGAAAGAGGCTGAGAAGGTCTTATAAGGACATGTTAAGTATTTAGGGAAGTCCTGTGTGTTGTGTTCAAATAAAGATTTTTCAAATCCTTTGATGGCTATTTCAGAAAGATTTCCAGTTTGTGTTGCTAAATTCTTCCCTGGGGACATTAAAAAACACTCAACATGGCCCTTCGCTACTTTTCCTATCTTCTTATATTTTTCTCTCTTCCATTTACTTCATGATTCACTTACTTGATCCATGTGCTATTTTCCCTAATATGACACTCTGTCTCCTGATTCTGTACCTTTGAACTGGCTCTTCCTCATGCCTGAAGTGTTTCCTTACCTCATTTCTACTTCTTTGCTTCCCCACCCTCTTTAAAGACTCAGCTTCAGTGGGCAGCTGGGTAGCTCAGTGGATTGAGAGCCAGGCTTAGAGATGGGAAGTCCTGGGTTCAAATCTGCCCTCAGATACTTCCCAGCTATGTGACCCTGGGCAAGTCACTTGACCCCCATTGCCTAGCCCTTACCACACTTCTGCCTTGGAGCCAATACACAGTATTGAGTCCAAGAAGGAAGGTGAGGGTTTAAAAAAAAAAGACCCAACTTCATTCCCACTTCTGTAGATGACTTTTCCGAGTCCTTTCCCCATTGCCTCCAATCCATTTCTGGTGCCTTTTCTCTGAGATGATTTCCCATTTACCTTGTGTATATCTTGTATGTACATTGCGCTTTGCAATGTTGTCCCTCCATTAGGATGTGAGCTCCTGGAGGGCATGAAGAATGTTTTTTACTTTCTTTGTATTAGTAAAGTGTCTGGCACATAGTAACCACTTAATAAATACTTATTAACTCTCATAATAATCTTCTGTTTTACAATGTATATTGAAATGTTACTTGTTTAGTGCTTGTTATGTTCAAAATAAAACATAATTTAAAAAAAGGGAACCAACCCATGCTTATTTTGAGATGATATTCTTTATTTGATTACTAATACTTCCTAGATGGAGGTTTTTCGGAATACCCATAATGTGAAGGAAATGGTAACCAGTACATAAGCTCTTTCTGTAAAGGTGTAAGGCATATGTGATGGTGCCCGTGCAAGGAAAGTGTGTCCATATGGGTGGGTGGGGGGGGAGTTTGTCTAGATATGATTTGAAGGGAAACATGAATAGTTCTATCTAGAATCTTTTCTACCCATTCTGCTTCAAGGGAAACTTTGATCCTTGTTAGGAGAGGAAGCAGGAGGTTGGGCCTACAAGTTGGTTTCTCTGTTCTCAGTCAAAGGAGAGTACTGGGTTAGAATTACAATGATCTGCATATCAAATTATTGTTAGTTGTGGGAAAATAATTTTTAGGTTTAAACTTAATTATTGATCGTTGCTCTTTATTGGGGAAAAGGTACCTTGCGGCACTATGTATCCAAGACTTGACTCTTCTTTCACCAAATGTCAGTTCTAAAAAAAAGCACATAGCAAAAAAAGTTCTAAAAAATCCAAATGGCAAATAAATCCATTTACAGCAAACAGAACTCACAGAAAGGATACAAAGGAGGATAAACCAGACAATACACAGAGAGAACGAAATCTATTGAGTATGAGATATTCCAGTTGAACCAAGAGAAAGAATTCCAGATCTCACCCAAGAGAAAATTCCCCAAAGTCCTTAGGGTTGTAAACTGGGCATAAGGCATGATCCTCAACATGTCAACTTGTTTCCAGAGTGTATCTTTTCCTCCAAGGACCTGAAAAAATATTTCTTCTTTTTTAAAACTGGAAGCCAGAGGACCAGTATTTCTCTTCTCTTTCAAGCTTTTGCCAACTCAGACTGTCATGTAGGCTTGGAGCATTGAACAATTAATCTGTACCAATGAAGAGTCTTATGAAAATGAGCTTTGAGCCTTGAGTCATTTAGACATGTAGATGATGAATTATTTTTATGTAAAATGTCATTATTGAAGAGCATGGTAGGAAGGGTATGAAGCTCAACAAATATAGTCATTGTTCCTTTATATTTCTATTTTTCTGTGTTCCTTTTTCTTCAGATTTTCTACCACATATATTTCCTGTTGCACTGTACCTCTACTTTTGGATTGTTTCTCTCTTCACCCTTGAATGCTTTTTATAAGAGGTTTCCCATTATTTGGTTAGGATCTAAAAGTAACTCTCTAAGCCTGGCTGGATAGATATTTGAGCTGATTAGTGCTGGTAAACTTACATGACTAGCCTTCTGTGTGTGTGTGTGTGTGTGTGTGTGTGTTAACGGTGCACCAGCTGAAAGCTTCTCCATTCAGAAACTTTACCTTTAGCGTCTGAGTCTCCTACCCACTTGTTGTCAGGTTCTGGATTCTTCTGCATATTTCCATACCATAGTGATTACAAGGATTTGGAGAAATGAAAAGTAGCTTCTCCAAACAAAAATTCTGCCCCTGCAGTATTTCTTTCTTATTTTAGTGAATTAGAAAGAAGTTTTCTTTCCTTTCCTTTTCCTATACCACTTCTAATAAAGTTAAGAGCATCATGCCAACCCTAAGCCAATATTTTGTACTGGTTTTGTAAATTTGTGTAAGGCATATGGAAAACTGTCACATACTAGTTTCACACCAAGCGACATAAAGTATAGTTTAAAAAAACCCAAACAAAACCCAACAGCACCCAAATGCCTGCCAGAAGCCTTGGGTTCTTATTTTGGCTTTGCTATTATTTAATTGTGGGACACTAATCAAGTCACTGCACTTTTTTGAGGTTGGTTTAGCTGAATTCCAGTTGAAACATTCTGTGTCTTTTTTTTTTTTTAACAGACCTGTGATTTCATCTATGTAGGAAACTCCCTTTACTGATGGAGATAAACATTTGCTCAGCAATTTATAGTTATAGAGAGTTGCTGGGGGCACTAAGATTAAAAGATTTACCCAGAGTCCCACAAGCAATATATGTCAGAGGCAGGACTTGGAATACCAGTCTTCTTGATTCTAAAACAAGTTCTCTAACCACTATTGTAGAGCTATCTGTAAGAGAAAAAAATAACTTTATTATGCTCTTAAACTGCTCACTTGTTGTTTCATGTTTGTATGTCTTGGTCCCCTATAAAGACTGGAGAGTCATATAGCTAGGAGAGGATTAGATTTCAGAGGAAGAAGTCCTAGGCTTGAATCTACCTTTGTCCCTTACTAGTTGTGTGGATCCAAGGTCGCTTCGAATCTTTGTTTCCTTATTTCTGCAATGAGAGGGCCAGATATTCTAGCTGTCACCCCTATGATCTAATCATCTTGCCAAGCTTTTAGTACAGGACTGGGCACACAGTAGGAGTTTGATTAAATTGATTTATTTTTAAAGGCCTTAATAACTATGATATTGTCCTTCTATTTTGGAGCTTACTAAATAATTGTTTGTAGCTCCAGGCAAAATGATTAGTTTCAGAACAAGTTAATAGATGTGAATACTGATAGGCTTTCATTATTGGTGGAGCCATGAATCATTTCAATCATTTTGTAAAACAATTTGTAATTATTTTATAAAAGTTGATATATGGTAAATACCCTTTGATTCAAGCAGTATTATTCCTGGCCATAAGCCTAAAGGAGATAAAAAAACAGAAATTAAGGTCCATTAAATTCTGGAATATCAAAAGTAGCAATTTTGACAGTTTTTTTTAATTAACTGAGGAATAGCTAAACAAACTATGGCATATGACTATTTTATTAATTTTTTTTTTAATTCTGCCCTTCCCTTCTCTCCCACACCATAGAAGGCATCATTAGGCAAAATATATAGATTATGTCTTTCACAGTTGCACTTTTCAGTTTATTCTCTCTTCTCTCGAGGTGAACACTCACAGGTTTATTCTTCGAATATTAAATCTGTAGCTGTAAATAATGTTTGCTTGGTTCTATTCATTTCATTCTTGATTATTTCATGTAGCTCTTTCCAAGTTTAAAAAAATGAAACTGTTCATTTCTTATGGCATAATAGTATTCCATCACAATCATGCACCACAATTTCTTTAGCCATTCCCCAATTGATGAATATCCCCCTGATTTCCAGTTCTTTGCCACCACAAAGAAAGCTATTAAAATATAAATATTTTCAAACATACAGGTTCCTTCCCTTTTACCCACATCTCCTTGGGAAATATGGAAAAATGGGTTTAAGAATATACTCAGTTTTATAGATCTCTGAGTATAATTCCAAATTGCTCTACAAAATGGTCAGATCAGTTAACAGTTCCACCAATAATGTATAAGTGGCCCCACTTTTCCATATTCCTCTAATATTTGTCACTTTGCCTTTTTGTTATTTTAGCCAATCTGATGGGTATGAGATGACACCTCAGAATTGTTTTGGTTTGCATTATGCATATGAATCTAATAGAATTTTATCAGATAGCAAGAGATGACAAAAATGAGGGATTCAAAGAAACAGAGGAAGATCTATCTGAACTGATTAGAGAGAAATTAAGTAGAACCAACAGGATAGAATAGATTAGGACTAAAGCATTGTGTAGGAAATTAATGCAGAAAGAAAGATGAGCTGAGTATCTGAAAAATGTTTGATGGCCCTGGAGAACAGAAATAAAACATACCTCCCTTTGCTCTTTGAGAGGAGGGGGACTACCAGATCAGAATGCTGCATACATTGTACATTGACATTATACTGATTTTTTTTCTTTGTTAAACTGTTTTACTTTGTTAGAAGTGAAGTCTTTATTGTAGGTTGCATGCCTCCTAGGAATGATAGGGCTGCATATACAGAATGGATGTCATGTATTCATAAAAAGAATTATTAAAATTCATTTTTTGAAAATAGAGCATTGTCCTGGAAATCCACCTCCTCCTTTTTTCTTTTTTCTTCTCTTCTCCCTCACTTTGAAATTCACCAATTCAAGCGTGCCTGAAAATGAATGTCTCAAACCAATAATCTGGATTAAGTACACATTGGACTGTGGAGGCTGCCATTTGAGTTTTTTGCCTCTTAATTTCTGGAAAACTCTGCCACTTTTGCTCAAAATGAAAGATCCTATTCCCAATTTATTGACTGAGCCATAATTAGGACAAAATTACACACAAGTGAATCTTTTTTGCATATCTTCTGCTTAGACTGCTTTTCTGAGTTCCCACCTCCAAAAGCATAAAGAAAAGACACTATCGCCATCTTATGGCAACTTTAGAGTAGAGGCATAGATTCCTAACATTTAAGTTGTATGAAGAGAGAACTATGGAAAATGTCTCGGTTTTGTTTTAAAACTTATACTCTCTGTCTTAGAGTCATTGGTTATAAGGCAGAAGAGTGGTGAGGGCAAACTAATGGGAGTTAAGTGACTTGCCCAGGGTCGCACTGCTAGGATGTGTCTGAGGTCAGATTTGAACCTAAGACCTCTGCCTCTAGGCCTGGCTTTCTAACCACTGAACAACCTCCCGAAACCCCCTCATTTATTGTTATAGGAAACAAAGCACACTGGGAGTGTAGCTTAATTTAAAAGTATTGTTTTACAAATCTAACAAATCTAAAACATCAGATCAAGAAAAACTTCAATCCATTAAGACATTTTGCATAATCTTTGGGGTTTTTAATTTTTTTAGGTTGATCTTATGATTCTGAGATAATAAAGATTAAGATTTCATGTTCAAATTTATGATGTGAACAAATATTTTTTAATTGGAAATTTGAAAAGCAGAAACAAATAAACTATAGCCAATTACTTTACACTTTCAAGAACATTTACATATGTTCCTTCCTTCCCATTCTCCTTTCTCTTTTATTTTTATTTTTCCTTCTACCTGAGTCTTCTTATCTTGCCCAGGCTGAAAGTGCAGCACAAGATGGATCTCCCCTACTGATCATCTTGGAAGTTTTAACCTATTGTTTTTCTAATTGGGGTATGCTTGTCCTTCCTTAGACAACCCGGTGGCCCTCTTCTCCCAGTAACCTACCATATTGGTGCCATACTCTATGCAGACCTGCTTGTTTGGCTTTAGCTCTGCTTCTACTTGCAATTCCTGAACTCAGATGGTCTATTAGCTTCAACCTCTTTAGCCAGAGGGATTACTGGCATACACCACCACATTTGGCCCATCCACAAACTTTTTAAGACTTTTGTTATGGTTCTATGATTTTAATTTCTGGCACAGCACATGCAATTTACTTGGTTATAATCATGATATACTATTACTAATCTTTTTCAAACAAAGAAACTGCTTTGACTAAAATTCTCTAGAATTCTCTCTTTTTATATAATTATTTGTTAAATAATAATTAAAAAATGGGCCAGAGAAAGAGAAGGCAGAAGCCACATGTGGCCAGCTGTTCCCTTTGCTGCCTTCCCCCAGAGACCTGGTCAGAGTCCACATCTACTCTCTCAGGATTCCTAGGAAAAAGCCCTTACTTCCTCCCTGTACTCCATCCAATTTTTACTTTTCGTGAAGTCCTTTTCCCAAGCCCCTTTGAATGGAGTGCTCTGACCTCACTCTGAACAAGAGGCAGTTATTCTGGATACTGGGAGACCTTTAGAACATCTGCACAGTGTCATGCCCACTTTTCTCTGCTGCACTGTGTTACAAGGCTTATTTACAGATAAACAAAAAGCTTTTGTCTCTACCTTTATTCATCAAGGTAGTGGGGGAGAAGCAAATTGTAGCTTCAATCTTTTTTTTTTTTTAAACCCTTACCTTTCATCTTGGAGTCAATACTGTGTATTGGCTTCAAGGCAGAAGAGTGGTAAGGGCTAGGCAATGGGGGTCAAGTGACTTGCCCAGGGTCACACAGCTGGGAAGTGTCTGAGGCCAGATTTGAACCTAGGACCTCCCATCTCTAGGCCTGGTTCTCAATCCACTGAGCTACCCAGCTGCCCCTGTAGCTTCAATCTTAAGATTAAACTTTTTTATCTTCTTTAAAATTCAAAGATTGCCTTGAGGATTCCAAAAAAAGGGGTATAGGCTAGTGTTAAAATTTTACAATCCCTCTTCTGATTCATTGGGGAGACTAATGTCTCTCTAGTGAATCATTCCATATGTAATATCTATGTACTTCAGAATTATCTCACCAAGATAGATAAGGGCCCAAAGGTATTATACATTTCATTGAGGGTTGTTACAGACAAAAGAGTGTTTTCTGTAAACCGTGACTGTGGAAATATGGTTTCAAATAAAAAATATAGTGGATGCCATGGGAAAATTCCCAAATAGTAAATATACCCAAGTCAGCTGGGTTTTATGGAGATTTTAATTAACACAATAAAGGAATTAAGAAAAAAGAGAGAGAGAAAGAGTAAGAGGAAATAATGGGAAAGGGGCCAGGCCAGCCTAGGCCAGCCTAGGCCAGCCTAGGCTTAAGCCTTAAGAGAAAGATCAGTCAGTCTTTAATCCACTCACCACAAGATCCTTCCAAGCAAAACTCTAGTGTTCAGAGAGACCCTTCAGTATAGCTCAGGAAGCTCCACTTCAGCTTCCAAGGCTGAATTAAAAACTCAGAGGCCTTCTGGCCTCCATTTAAAGAGAATTTTCTCCTATGTCACCTCCCCTAAGTTTTCACATCTACCAATCACAGTAGACATTTTCACAGGACTGACCATTCTAATTCACACCTTGTTATCACCTTCTCTGGGCAGACTAAAACTTTTGAGTAATTCACACCTGAGTAGACTAAAACCTCACATCTCTTGCTAAGCTTGCTTGAACTTTTAGTGATTAATTTGACCTTCATAGGTACTTAGCACCCCTTTGTATTAGATCTAAAAATAGACCCAGCTTAAGGGTTCTTGCTTCACTTTAAGTATGGGTTAAGTACTTTTTCATTGTTCAGTAAGGAGTTCACAACTTTATCTTCCCCTAAAGTATGCCTAAGTATGGGTGGGGTAATGTTAGAGTTCTCACATTCCTGATCAAGTACCTTCATTGTTTAAAATGGGGAATGGTCTTAACCAAATGTTCTAAGGTAGAGTCTGATAATTTTTAACATTCACAAGTCTGAGAAATTTTAAAATTCACAAGTCTGAGAAATTTTAAGATTCACAGGGTCTAAATATATTTTGGTGTTTCTTAACATTAAAAAAATGATCAATGGATGTATTGATAAGGAGTCATTAGTGGACATTCCCCTTTTTTGGCCCAAGGGTTTTACAATAAAAATAAAATATCTACGCATGGGGAAGACCAAAGGGGATGGATGACTTAACCTCTATAGTTCAGTTTGTTATGTCCAAAGGCTCACTCATAGTCTCATGGTGTAGTGCCTTATTTCTGGGGACATCTTCTTTTGCTGCCATATTTTTAGTCCATCTAGAATCATGATAGTCCCTATAGTATTTTCTCCAGAAGATCTGATTTTCTGGTCCAGGTCACTGGCAACAACTTTTCCTAAAATGGTTTTTAAAAATCCTGCTCAGGAGAATGAGATCTTTCTAAGGATTTAACCCTATGTACAAGCACATGCATAACTTGATGGTGACACAAAAGAATGTTCCAAAATGGCATATAATCTTTTACAACAACAATAGACTTGATATGGGATGCATGATGGTGTAAGAGTTAAATTAATATCCAATACTTCAAGTATGATTTTTAAAAGTTTATTATCTGACAAAATAGAACAAAATAGAACATGACTAAGTTTTCTACCTGCTCAAAATGCCCGCTCCACCAATGCTGCCAACAGGAAGGAAAAGAGCCCTAGACACAGAACTCCACCCCATTTGTCTCCTGTCTATGTCAGCACATAATGACAGGAAGTGAGTGGACTCCTGGGAATCGTAGTTTTTAGGGTAACATATTCCAATTTCACATGGGTCAGTTATTTAAGAAGGCATTAAATAAGTCATCCAAATAATATAGAAATCTTTCCCCAAAATAAGAAAAAAGGCAAATACAAAAAAATTAAAATCAGTCTCTGATACTTATCTACTTTCCAGTGGAGATAGCTTATATCCTACAAGCATGTAGGTCAGGTAAAACAATATTGCAGTTACCCACCATCTCCCATGAGTAAAGAAAGCTGACATTCCAAAGAAATAGAGGGACAAAAGTATGACAAAGAGGAATGTAGTCCCTTAGTCTGATTTTTAGTTCATACAAAAGTCATAGGAATAACAAGCTGGCTCCAGAGTTAGGTGAGAATATTCTCCATAAGAGTTGATATCCTACTTGGGGGGGTGGAATGAGAAAAAGCCTACCTCACTCTTTGCCAAACAGTGGCTCTTCTCTCCCCTGAGATAGCTTTTCATACCTTGTCACTGACATGTATCACCCCCAAAGGGGCTGTTGCAATTCATGATCAGTGTGGCTTATTAGCACTGCCTTATTAGTATATCTAGAATCAGGCTCAAATATCAGTTACAGTCCCATAAGATTTAATCACAAATGTCAGGTTTTAGCAGTCTAAGCTTTGGGGCATGCAATGTTTTCAGGGCTGTTAGACATTGCAAACTGATCCTTCAAAAACAAATGTCAGGTATAATTCCATAAGCTCAAATTTAAAAATCATACTTAAAACTAACAAAACAAAAATCAAAAGAAAAATTGTTTCTCAAACCCCACTCAATAATGTAACAGTTGAGCATATGTATTTTATTTATTTATTTTAGTTTCATGACTCTTTTTAAAATGATATTTTTATTTTTTCCCACATGTTACATGATTCATGTTTTCTCCCTCCTCTCTTCCCTCCCCTCTCCCAGTGTTGACAAACAATTTCACTGGATTATACACTCAAAACCCATTTCTATAATATTCATTTTTTTTGGCAACAGAGTAATCTTTTACAACCCAAATACCTAATTATATACCCATATAAACAAATAATAAATCATATGTTTTCTTATGGCTTTCTACTCCCATAGTTCTTTCTATTGATGTGGATAGCATTCGTTCTCATAAGTCCCTCAGAATTGTTCTGGATCATTGCATGGCTGTTAGTAGCAACGTCTATTACATTTGAGCGTCCCACAATATTTCAGTTATGGTGTATAAAGAACATATGTATTTTAAAGAAACAGACTGATTACTTAAAAGTTAAATCTTCTAGATGCTAAAAATTGTCTGCTAGATCTTTAACATGGCCATGATTCTCATTATGCATATACGTAAGCTTTTCTCCTGGTAAAAGCACCTCTCCCCCTTTCATATGGTGACATTCTTGCATGGCTTCTGTTAAATTCCTTGTAATGTATAATCCCACCTCTTTCCTTTCTTTTCTCTTTACTTCCCTTTCTATGACCCTCAAATCCGATTCTTCAAAAATTGTGGTATTTCATGACTCATAGTCATGCAGCATCATGGGAAGAATGCTTTGGGAAAAGAGGCTTCTTTATTTCAGAGACAAAAATGTAAAAGCCCTATATAGTCTTTTTTTTTTTCAGTTTTATACATTATTTTATTTGGTCATTTTCAAACATTATTTATTAGAAACAAAGATCATTTTCTTTTTCTCCCTCCCCCCCCCCCCAAATGGCTATGCATGATTCCTCTGGGTATCACATGTGTCCTCCATGGAAAAGAGTCCAAACTCTTTTCCATGTTGTTGGTATTTGCATTAGGGTGTTCATTTAGAGTCTCTCCTCAGTCATATCCCCTCCACCCCTGCAGTCAAGCTGTTGCCTTTCCTTGGTGTTTATACTTTCCTCCTTTGTCCTCTGCTTGAGGGTAGTGGTTGTTTTATTTTTCTCCTTCATCCCTGCAAGTTGTTCAGGGACATTACACCGCCCCTAATGGAGAAGCCCATTACGTTCGATTGTACCACAGTGTATCAGTCTCTGTGTACAATGTTCTCCTGGCTCTGCTCCTTTCACTCTACATTACTTCCTGGAGGTTGTTCCAATCTCCATGGAATTCCTCCACTTTATTATTCCTTTTAGCACAATAGTATTCCATCACCAACATATACCACAATTTGTTCAGCCATTCCCCAGTTGAAGGGCTTCCCCTCATTTTCCAATTTTTTGCCACTACAAAGAGCGCAGCTATGAATATTCTTGTACAAGTCTTTTTCCTTATTATCTCTTTGGGGTACAAACCCAGAATTGCTATGGCTGGATCAAAGGGCAGACAGTCTTTTATCGCCCTTTGGGCATAGTTCCAAATTGCCCTCCAGAATGGTTGGATCAATTCACAACTCCACCAGCAATGCATTAATGTCCTAACTTTGCCGCATCCCCTCCAACATTCATTACTTTCTGTTGCTGTCATGTTAGCCAATCTTCTAGGTGTGAGGTGATACCTCAGAGTTGTTTTGATTTGCATTTCTCTGATTATAAGAGATTTAGAACACTTTTTCATGTGCTCATTAATAGTTTTGATTTCTTTGGCTGAAAACTGCCTATTCATGTCCCTTGCCCATTTACCAATTGGAGAATGGCTTGATTTTTTTTTTTGTACAATTGATTTAGCTCTTTATATATTTGAGTAATAAGACCTTTGTCAGAGGTTTTTGTTATGAAGATTGTTTCCCAATTTGTTGCTTCCCTTCTAATTTTGGTTACATTGGTTTTGTTTGTACAAAACCTTTTTAATTTGATGTAATCAAAATTGATTATTTTACATTTTGTGACTCTTTCTATGTCTTGCTTGGTTTTAAAGCCTTTCCCTTCCCACAGGTCTGACATGTATACTATTCTGTGTTTACCTACTTATAGTTTCCTTCTTTATGTTCAGGTCATTCACCTGTTCTGAGTTTATCTTGGTGTAGGGTGTGAGGTGTTGATCCAAACCTAATTTCTCCCACACTGTCTTCCAGTTTTCCCAGCACCTATATAGTCTTTAAAAGATAATCTAATCTATTTTCCTTCTATTGTTTATCTCTAGGTCTGGTTCATTTTTCCATTAATATTGTCTGTCCAAAATATGTGTACTCATAGATCAGCTCTATTTTTTATTCAGTTTCTTAATCACAAACAGGACAATGAATATTATTACTTAATCTTTTTCTCTCCAGATAGTGAGGCAAAATTCTTTTGGATGATCATAGGTATTATTTAGGAGGTTATGCATTGGACTAGAACTTGATGCAATTTAGCACAATGTAATTGCTTTTGTAAGCATCTTTATGGAATTAGTCAGTCAATCAAATGTTAGGTAAAAAACTATTATCTTCCAAATACTGTGATTAGAAACAGAAATGTGAAATAGTCCTTGCCCTCAAGAGACTTATATTCTTTTGAATGTATATGCAGTTTTAAGTTTTGAAAAGCACTTTATATATGTTATCTCATTTGATCTTTCCAACAACCCTGGGGTGGTGGTGGCGTTAAGTACTGTTATTAACCTTAGGAAAATGAGACAAATAGGGATTAAAGGACTTGCCCAGGGATACCCAGCTAATACACAGCTAAGTGTCTGAGACCAGATTTGAATTCAGGTTTTCTTGACTCCACTTCCAACACTTTATGCCCTGTATCACCTTTTTGTGATTCTAAGAGATGGAGATGAGCAGGGAGACCATTCTAAGCATGTGAGACAGCCAGTACAAGGCCAAGGGCAGAGACAGAAAATGGAGTGCCACATATGAAATATTGTAAGAGCTCCAGTTTAACTGGATTGTAAAGTTTGGGGTCAAGAGAGGGATACTATGTAAGAAGCCTGGACAGATAAATTGGGGCCAGGTTGTTTCTTTCTACATGTGAAACAGGAGAGTTTGTAGTAGATGAATGAAACGTTTAGACCTGCACTTTAGGAAAATCATTTTCATGGCTATAAGGAAGATTTATTGGAGTTCAGAGAGAAGAGGTAGGGAAACTTATTAGGACACTTTTACAATAATTCAGGCCTAAATTAAAACTATGACTTTAATGGAAAGAAGGAGAAAGATACTAGAGACGTCACAGAGATAGAGACAACTCTTCAATCTAAATTTTGTGCTGGACATCTTGTTAACTTTGTTGAACAAATGGCTCACTGTCTTATGTCTCAACAAGTATTAAAGTATATGTTAATTTAATGTGGAAGGCAAGCTTTACAATTTCTCTGCTTCATCATCCTCTGCAACAGATGTTATTGTATAAGTTACAATTGTTTTCTTTTACTGAAGTGCCCGGCGAATCGATCCCAAGGATGAAACGATGACCAACAATGTAAAATGCAAGAGGGAGTTTATTAAACAAACTGTAGCTTGGACTTGGCACTCTAAAAATGGCTTGAGCCCTTATTCTGGGGCTTAAAGGTCTTTTATAAACTAGAGTAAATGGGAACTTCTGTGGTAGGGGGAATGCACAGGAATTCCTGGGGTAAGGGGAGTGAACAGGAACTTAACAGGAACTTCTAGGGTTGGGGTTGTTATCAGTTCCTAGCATATGTCAGGAGGGAGAGTGACAGGAACTTCTGGGGTTGGGGTCATTATCAGCTCCTGGCATATGTCAGGATGTGATGACTTGCCTGCAGGGTTTCTATGGGTGGGTGGGTGGGGGGCAGGGAAGGGAATAGGAGCTGGTTCTTCATTATGAAACAATTATTTTTTAATATACCCCATACAATTTTTTTCTCCTTCCCATTTCCCTACTCCTTCATTGAGGGAAAACAAACAAACAAAAAAGAATCAAAATCCTTATAACAAATATATACAAGTAAGCAAAACAAATTCCTAATTGGTCATGTCCAAAAAAGATGTGTCATTCTACACCCTGAGACCATTGACAATTTGTCTATGAGGAGATGAGTAGTATGCTTAATTATCAATTTTCTGGAATCTTGGTTGACCATTTTGTTGATCAGTATTCTTAATTTCAAAATTGTTTATCTGTGGAATATAGTTGTTATTTTAGGAATTGTTCTCCTGGATCTTCTCACTTCAGTATGAATCCGTTCATATGAGTCTTCCTCACTTTCTTTAAAACCATACTTTTCACCATTTCTTATAGCACACTAAACACACTATTTCAATCCATTCACAGATGATAATCTGTTTAGCCATACCTCAAATGATGGGCACCCAGTTAGCTTCTAGTTCTTTACCACTACAAAAAAGTTAACAGTAATATATTTGTGTATATGAATCTTTTTTTACATGTCTGGTCTCTTTGGCATCTAGACCAATTAGTGGTATCACTGGGACATAGGATATACATAACTACAAGTATTTTCACAGGGATTATTTTTCAAATACTTATCATCATTCAATGCAATATGAAATGACCAAATTCCTCATGTAATACATCATGTTGCCTTTGGATGTGTGAAAATAATTTTAGGGTTGTGACTTAAAATCTAGATTTAATTGGTCGCCAAGGGAAATCTCAAATAAAATACTCAAGTCAATCTGGAAATTTATGGTAATTTAATTAATATAGAGGGAAGGAATTTAAGGAGAAGGAGGGAAGAGGATATAGGATTTCTCCTGCCTGGCCTGTGCCAGGGGGAGTTTAAAATCCCCACCTCTAGGTCTCTGAAGTAGATTAGAGGCTTCTAAGAGGATAAAGTTGGAAAGTAAAAGAGGAAAACAGCCAGAAACTCACCACCGAACTGAACAATAGTTTGTAGCCACGCTAAGATGCTGAAAGGCCCAGCACTCTACCACCAGCCAACTCTCTGCCACCAGAAAGGTGCCGGAGAGAGGAAGTGAGCCAAATATATAGACCTTTCACTCTTGTGTCTCCTCCTCTAAATGACCATTCTTTTTAGTTCTCATCTTCTTTGGTTAGATTATATCTTTAGAGTTACTTAACACTTCTTTGTTAAGTTCACCTTTTGTGAATTGCTTAACCTTTTTGTGATTAATTTAATCTTTATAGTTACTTAACACCTTTTTGTATTAAGATCTTAAAATAGACTTAACTTAAAGTTCTAGCTTCACTATAAGGTAAGAGTTAAGTACCTTCATTGTTCAATCAGGAGATTACAACTTTATCTTCCCCTAAAGTACGGTCTAAGTAGGGTGGAGTAATTTAGAGTTCCCAAGACATTCCCAATTTTGTTAAACTAAGTATCTTCATTATTACAATCAGGAAATAGCTAAATCCAATCTTCAAAGATGTGCAATAATGTCAACTCTGCCAACTCCTTTATTTGCTTTGCTAAGGAAACATTCTTCAATTTCTTCCTCCCTCCCTTTCTCTCTCTCTCCCTTCTTTCCTTCATTCCTTCCTTCTTTCTAACTTGGTGGTTGTGTGAAATTATAATCACTTATTTACTTTTGATCAATTTAAAAATCTTTGTTTTAATCAATTACATTGTGCTTTTGATTTTATAAACTACAAAAAGTTAGAGAAGTATATGGCAGCTAGGTGCCTCAGTGGATAGAATGCCAGACCTAGAGTCAGGAAGACTTATCCTTGTGAGTTCAAGTCTGGCCTCAGACACTTAGCTGTGTGACTCTGGACAAATCACTTAAGGCTGTTTGTCTCAGTTTCCTCATGTGTAAAATAAACTGGAGAAGGCAATGGCAGACCATTCTTGTTTCTTTGCCAAGAAAACTCCAAATGGGATCACAGAGATCATGACATGACTGAAACAGCTGAACAACAATCAAGAAATTTGTATGTGCCACTGTATAGGCTGACAGGGCATTAACTCTAGCTAAACTTTCCTATTAGCTAACTTCCACATTTTTGCAAAACTGAACTCTTCCAGAGCTCAGCAGTTGATGAGCTAAGTTCCTCATTCTTAATAAAAATCTTGTAATAGATTATAGATCATAATTATTCCACCATTAATTATAGTCATTTGGGGCCAGAAATGCTCAAATCTTGAGTATTGCAAATCTGTTATAGTTCTTTATTCTTGTAAAGGTTCCCTCTTGGAAACTTCATTCCCATCAGCTACTGCCATAATCTGCTAATATAAAACTTTTATTAATCAGTACCTATATCTTGGGGCATGGGGTGTTCAGGGAGGACTAGCGCCTCTAGCATGAGGGCTTGCTGAGCTTTTTTCAGGGCTACTCATCCACCTTTTACCCAACTCTCATCTGTGACTCCAAGAAGCCACAGCATTTAGTGTAAGGATAATTTTAGTGTTGTGACTTAAATCTAAATTAATTTGGTTGCCAGGGAAAATCTCAAATAATAAAATATCCAAGTCAGCTGGAAATTATGGTGATTTTAATTAATATAGAGAGAAGGAATTAAGGAGAAGAGAGAGAGAGAGAGGAAAGAGTTAATTTAAACTGCTCTGGCTCAAGATGAGCCAGGCAGGAGTTAAAGGCCTTGGCCAAAGTGGCCTCCCTGAGCTCAAGGGAAAGGAAGTCAGTCTTACCCAAGACACCACGAGACTGTCTCAAGGAAGCTGTTTGAGGGAGCTACTCCAGGCTGAGTTCCTCACCTGAACTCAACTATATGTTCAAAAATCCCCTTCTGGCCTTTACATCCTCTTTTTAAAGATCTTTTCTCTTGTGTCACCTCCCCTAAATTTTCACGTCTACCAATCACGATAGACATTTTTCTCCAGGACTGCCCATTCTTTAGTTCTCACCCCTTCTCTGGTTAGATTATATCTTTTGAGCTACTTCATACTTCTTTGTTAAGTTCACCTTTTGTTAGTTACTTGACCTTTTTGTGATTAATTTAACCTTTATAGGTACTTAACATCTTTTTGCATTAGACCTAAAAATAGACAGCTTAAAGTTCTAGCTTCACTATAAGGTGAGAACTAAGTACCTTCATTGTTCAATCAGGAGATTACAACAGTTCTCTTCCCCTAAAGTACTGAGTAGGGTGGAATAATTTTTAAAGTTCACAGTAGAATGGCCACATCCTGGTGAAACTTTCTGCAATTGGGCTAAATCAGGGTGAGGGTAACCAACAGGTCTCAAATCCATCAATGACTTAGGGAGATTTCTTTCTTTCTTTTTAAAAATTCCTTTTATTATCATTTTTAAATTATATGTAGAAACGATTTTGAACAATTATTTTCTGACATTTTGCCAACCAAAGTCTCTCTCTCCTTCCCTGAGATGGTACATAATCTGTTATAGTTTATTTCAGTGCTATCATACAATACATATTTCCATAAAAAAAAACTCTTTACCTTTTATCTTAAAATATATATTAAGTATTGTTCCAAGGCAGAATAATGTTAAGGGTTAGGTAATTGGGGTTAAGTGATTTGCTGAGGATCATAGGGCTAGGAAGTGTCTGAGGTCATATTTAAACCTCCCATCACCAGGTCTATACACTTTCTATCCACTGAGCCATCTAGCTGCCTTCCAACTCAGGCAGATTTCTATCCCAAAGAACTTCCCTAGTTATAGTTAGTAGAATGAGCAGATGAGAATGATTTGTTCCAGTGGCCATGAAGATAGCCAAAGCAGGCATGATGGAGTGCTTAGAGTTTGGTCAGCCATTGAAGATGCCAAGGCCATCTATTGTATCCTGGGCCATTGCCAGTCATTCTGACTTTTTGTCTTGCCACTGAACTGTAATGATTTTGGAAAAGAAAGTGAGGCTGATGACTTTGTGCTATTCTGCCTCACTCAAATCATGTACAAGTCAAGATATCACCCTATGATGTCATTGGTCCTTTTTGCTAATAAAGGATGAACAACAATGACAAACAACAACCTATATCTCAGCTAATCAGCAAGAAGACTTCTCAGAAACTGTACCAATTTTAAAATTCCTCTTTTGCTCTGAACTTTGGAAATAACCTAAGATTTGTAAAACTCCTTTCAGTCAGAAAACTTGGTAAACATGCTATTCAAGATTATGTCATTTGATCAATTCCTCTTTATTGACTGAAAATGCTCTCTATAAATCTTTCTGTTTATCATTGTACTGTCTGAGATGGTCTTGCACCCATTTCATCGGCAATTGTTAGCCTTTGCTAATAAACTGATTGTGCATAGAACTCTTTGACTCAGTTTCTTTTATTCACAAATTTCCATCATAACCATTGGTCAGGGATTTAATATTAAGAATCCCAGAAAAGTCAATCTTATTTTTGTAGATTGGTCTGTGAGTTTTAAAATTAATATCCAATAACTAAGTATTATATTTTATAAAGTTTTATTAAATAAATGTTTAATTTTTTGGTAAATGTTCTTATGAAGTTTGTAGGTACCATTTTTTTATTGTTTGGAGGTTTATTAGAGCATGTTTGTAAAAAGGAAAAAAAGGAAATTCATTGTCAAAGGCTAGACACAATTTCAGTTTGTAATAAAATGCATATTCTTAACATCTTTATGCCATAAGGTTTTATTAAAAATAACTAAAGTAAAAGAACTACCTGAACTCAGCAGGTCGGAAGTAAAAGAGAGTGTGGGAGGAGTCACAGCAAACTTAAATACAATCACAGAAACATGAGGATCCAGGAAAAGGGAAAAGGATTCTAGGTAATACAGAAAGGAATTTTGGGTAATGTAGTTTTAGGGGTTCAAGAATGTCCAACTATATAGGTCTAAGAATTGTGATTCTTACTATCCTTATCATTAAAGTAATGGAACATTTCCTCAGAACCCTTTTCAGGGAGACTATAAACTGAGTTGATCATCAATTGAGAGTAATGGAGAAGAAAAAAATTGGGAAAGAAGGGGACCTAGTATTATCAGATTTCAAATTATACTGCAAAGTAGTGATCATAAGAGTATTTTAAAGTGGTTGAAAAATAGGGGTTAATCATTTGAACAGATTAGGTACACATTATACATAATTATTGTTTTTTTAAACCCTTACCTTCTGTCTTGGAACCAATTAATTTTAAGGCAGAAGAGTGGTAGGGGCTAGGGAATGGGGGTTAAGTGACTTGCCCAGGGTCACATAGCTAGGAAGTGTCTGAGGTCAAATTCTAACCCAGGACCTCCCATCTCTAGGCCTGGCTCTCAATCTACTGGGTCACCCTGTTACCCTCAGGTACACATTATTTTAAGACAAATTAACCTAATAACTTATTGTCTGATAAACTGAAAGCACCCAGTTTCTGAATTAGGGACCCACTATTTAACACAAACTCCTGGGAAAATTGGAAAGCAGTTTGGCAGAAATTAGCAAGTTTTATTGATTTCAGATCTTCTTATAGCTTAAGCTTACCTAGAATATTTTTGCTTTATAAAAAAAAGGGTGAATTAAAAAAAAAAACTAGTGAGTATCATAGAGAAGTTGACAGTCAACAGAGTTCCTGAGACATGTCTAAAAGAAGTATTATGCTGTATTAATGACTGCATTACTGTTCAACATATTTTTCTAATTGCATTATAAGAGTTGAGAGAGCTCAACTTCCTTGTCTCTAACTTTCTGTGCATACCAACTTGCCCTCATTTCCTTCACAATAGCCTAACAATGAAACCAATCACAGCAAAATCCTGCTATTCAGGAAAACAACAAGGGGCTTAAGCAAATATAGAACAAAAAGCTACTGACCCATGATCTCAATCTAGCCTTTTAATTCTCAGAGCCTCTGTAGGGCACCTGATCCGTGGCCTGCCCATCCAGCTTGCAAAAGCCAGAGCTCTCTCTCTTTTATTTTTCATGAGCTCAGGGATGGTGCAGAGGTAGGAACAAAACCAATTCTGTCCAAATGCTGACCTGGTTCTGGAAAGGGAGAGAAGAGTGACGTGGGCACATGGATATTTATTTAGAGGGCTGCTGCGATTCAGGCTCTTGGGACAAAGGCAGCAAGCCAGGCATTTAGACAGCGTCCTCATCTTGCTCCCCCATCACTCAGAAGCGTTGTATCGGTACCCACAGCAGACAGAAGGAGCCATAGCTCCTGGTGTGGGGCCCGGGAAAAGGGAGGTGCTTAGGTACCCCAAATAGCCATGTATAGGAGCACCTACCTTCGTGAGACCCGAAAGGAGAAATATGAGCGGGCTGATGAATTGCATGGCTCAAGAGAGCTGAGTAGCCTGGGCCAGGCTCAAGGGCTGGAGCATCTACAGGAACTCAATGAGCGCTTTGCCAATTATATCAACTGGGCCAGGGGGCTGGAGCAACGCAATGCCATCTTCCGCAAGCAGCTAGAGACCTTCCAGCGTCTAGATGAGCTGGCTGGCTTGGAGGAAGCATTTTCTGAGCAAATAGAGCTGAACCTTCAGCGAGCAAGGGACCTGGCTATTGACCGGGCCAAGCTGGAGCGGGAGGACAAGGATGCCCAACGGGTACTTGATGAGTTCCGAAATAAGTAAGCTTTGTGGGGATGCACTCAGAATAAGATATGGCCCCAGGCGGTGGGAGTTATGGGAATGTGTCACCCACAAGGGTGGGGAATGTCCACTCTACCACTTACCCATGGCCACAGTCAGATGTCCTCAGAGGGGATAAAAATATAATTCTGAAGTTATTCAGGAAACTGATTTGCAAATTAGTGGAAAAAATGACATTTTGAGTGTTTTCTAGCCATTGACTTTTTGTAAGTACCACTGAGTACCCATGTCTCTGTACCAAACAAATCCAGAGTTAAAATGGTTTAGATTTATTGTGAATATTAATGAGAGAAGACTTACCTTTAACAAGAATCTTTGATGTTGTTTCAGTCACGTCTGACTGTTGACCCCATTTGGGGTTTTCTTGGCAAAGACACTGAAGTGGTTTGCCATTTCCTTCTCTAGCTCTCTTTAGCGTGCTCTATTGTCTCTCAAATGATAGAAATTAGTTACATTTCCCATGATGCCCTTTATTTCCAGTTCTGGTTGTTGTTTTTTTAAATGTGGTAAGGACAGAGATTCACACGTGATCCAACAAAAGGATCAAATTTCAGTTGACTCTGCTTTTAGAGTAGTTTTCCCAAAATTCTTCAATGCAAGACATATTCTGAGGGAATTCAAAGGGAAGGGAGAATTGTGCAATTGTCCCATAGTCCAAAAAGGCTATCAGGGTAATTTGGACCCCACATTAATTTTTATCTAATAATTGAGGAAGCAAATTATTTATTTGGTCCCTTAAAATAAAGGTGCTATAAACTCTTACCTGAGGAAATCCCAGTTTTGATTTTAGCCATTTCCCCCTATATTTTACTTGATTCTTTTCTTGTCTTTGTGATTTATTTGAGAATTTCCATTTCTTTACAAATTATTTGGTAGAACAATTTGTACTTATTTGAAGGGAAAGTTGAAAGGTTCTTTTAAAATGAAATTACATTTTCATAATATGCCAATCACATGTAATTCATATAATTTGGTTTCACATTCCTCAGGTGAGTTTATAACTAGTCCAAACTAGAGATTAGGTTTTTTTTTAAGTTTTTCAAAAGGATTTATTTATTGAGAAATTATGACAACTGCAGCATTCCCCTCTTGAATATTCCTTCCTTGCACATACAAAGATTCTGGGGTAGAGATTAATTAAAAAAAAAAAGAAAAGAAATGAGGCCCCAAGTCCAAAAATGTATGTAGCCATCATTTGTGAACCCTATTAACTAAAAAAAAAACCTCTTAGGGGGCAGCTGGGTAGTTCAGTGGATTGAGAGCCAGACCTAGAGACAGGAGGTCCTAGGTTCAAAACTGGCCTCAGACACTTTCCAGCTGTGTGACCCTGGGCAAGTCACTTAACCCCCATTGCCTAGCCCTTACCACTCTTCTGCTTTGGTTTAAACAAACAAACAAACAAACAAACAAACAACTCTTACCTACTGTCTCAGTATTGATCCTAAGGCAGGAAAGTGGCAAGGGGTAGGCAATTGGAGTTAGTTGTCTTGTCCAGTGTCACATAGTTAGGAAATATCTGGGGCTAAATTTGAACCCAGGACCTCTTGATTCTGGACCTGGTGCTCAGTTTACTGTACTACCTAGCTGGCCTGGAATCCTACTAATTTAAAATTTATTCTATGTCTAGTTGGTTAGAGAACTTTAAAAAACAGAATCTTGTGCTTGCTTCGGCAGCACATATACTAAAAAAAAAACAGAATCTTAATATATGAAAAAGTATTAAGAATTTCTACCTATGGGTTTATAGGTCCAGCATAGACTATATATGTATATATACACATTTTTTTTTTTGGTCCAAAACTATGATTTTATCCATGTAGGGGATTCTTCCAGGCAGACCATTCCTCCATCCATACAGATTCAGAATGGTTCTGTAATTTTTAATTAAATTAAATTAAACCCTTACCTTACATCTTAGAATCAATACTGTGTATTGGTTCCAAGGCAGAAGTGTGGTAACAGAAAGAGGGCAATGGGAGTTAAGTGACTTGCCCAGGGTCACACAGCTAGGAAGTGTCTGAGACCAGATTTGAACCCAGGATCTTCCACCTCTGGGTCTGGCTCTCAATCTATGGAGACACCCAGCTGCCTCCTGCAGTTTTTATTTTTAGAGAATTAATTCCATGAGTTCTCTAGAAATTAGGGACTTGTCCTGGTCATAATCTAGTATGTCAGAGGTAAGATTTGAACCTAGATCTTCCCTCTAAGGATAGTTTCTCTATTCAATACATCATATTTCTTTTCAGGTTAGATTAGCAAAATACAATCTGGTATTGAAGTGAGAGTTCAGATTATTTAATGAAACTATCACTTTGGGGATAGCCAGGTAGCACAGTGGATCGAGAACCAGGCTTAGAGACAGGAGGAGATCCTGTGTTCAAATCTAGCCTCAGATACTTTCTAGCTGTGTGACCCTGGGCAAGTCACTTAACCTCCATTCCCTGGCCCTTGCTAATTTCCTGTCTTACCCTTGATACTAAGACAGAAGGTAAGGGTTTAAAAAATACTACTTTTATCTTTCCTCATTCTTACCCTAGGGTCACTTATATACTAATTTCAGTGCCTAGGAGTTAGATTTAGGAGGCATAAATTGGATAGAGCACTAGACCTGGAGTTAGAAAAACCTGAATTCAAGTCCTGCTCTAGATCCTTGTTAGCTCTTATTATCACCTAGATAATAATAGATGATAGAGGTACCTAAGACTTCATCTAATTCAACCCCCTCATTTTAGGCAGCTAGTGGCACAGTTGTTACTGTGCTGGGTCTGGAATCAGGAAGGCTAGACTGAAAAATCAGCCTCAGACACTTACCAGCTTTGTGACCTTGGCTAGGTCACTTAACCTGTGTTTTCCTCAGATTCTTCAACTATAAAATGGGGATAATAATAGTACCTACCTTGAAAGGTTTCTGTTAGAATCAAATGAGATCATATATTTTAAAAAGTACTTAACAACAGTGCTTGGCATAGTGCGGGCACTATGTAAATACTTATTCCTCCCTCTCTCCTCATTTTACAAAGAAAAAATTTGTCCAAGCTTATATGGGTAGCAAACTATTGTAGGGCAGGATTTGAACCTGGCTCCTATGACAATGCTTTTTTTTCACTATAACTTGCTACCTTTATGAGATTATTGAGAAAAACAATAGTTTTTTTAAGCCTTTAACTTCAGTCTTAGTAGTAATTGCAAATTCTCTTCCTCTTTCCTGCCCTTCCTCTACTCCTTGAGAAAGCAAGCAATATAATAGTTAATAGTACATGTGTGAAGTAATATAGAATATATTTCCATATTGACTGGGAAATATGTTCTTTGGAAAGAATTGATAACCTTATCCCAATCCAATTGGCTTCCTTTGCAATCCTATGCATTTTATTTACTGTATTTAAGAACGTTCTGAGAAGGGGTACACAAGTTTCACCTGTGGGGGGGGGGTCCCTGACACAAAGGGGTCCTTGATCTAAACGTAGTTAAGAGCTCCTGAACCAGTCCACTGCCTCCTGGGGTAGGTAAGGAAACTCAAGCCTTTATAGATTTTTCACAGTGCTAGTATTCTGAATCCTAGTCCTGTTATGAAATAAAAAGCATCAAATTCAAGTGTATTTGCAAAAATACTAATATACTTTCTTTTATTAAAGGCCAATAATCAAGATGAAATGCAGGGCAGCTTGATATAGTGGACAGAGCAGCCTAAGAGTTAGGAAAGCCTGTGTTCCGTTCCCTTCTTCTGACAGATAAAAACTGTGTGACACAGTGCAAGTCACTTGACTGCTCAGTGCCCAGGCAACTCTAAGGCTCTCAGTTGCAGAGAAGTTGATAAAGCAAGTCCAATGGGAAGCACCTTCTATGACGATGACATTTTAGGTCTTGTTCTTGCTTACTACCTTGGAAATAAAAACCTAAGCATATAACTCAAAAATTTACCAATTGTATTTCTTCCCAGCCGAAGTGCATGCATACACCCACCTGCACTGGGTGATTCAGAGGAAGGAGGAAAGTTATTTGGGGATGAGGCATTCCTTCTTTCTCCAGGTGGAAAGATTTCCCAGTATATGGTTGCCTTTTCCCAGCAGAACATTTTGCTGAGTCTCCCTCCTCTGATTTTCCAGGCAGTGTCATTTTCTCTAGAGTCAGGGAGAGAAACTCCACAGAAACGAGGGGATGTTTGTCTATCAAATTACTGTATTGTGACTTCATCTCTGTGGGTCCTTGCTCCTCGAATGTGACTATTGCCCTCCCTCTCCACCTGCTCCCTTTGCCTTAATAGTTGGTCTTTCGTAAGGTAGGGAAAGGGATAAGCATTTATCTAGCACAGAATATGTGCCAGGCATTGGGCTGAGGGCTTTTTACAAATATTATCTCATTTGATCCTCACAATAACCCTGGGAAGTGGTGTGATTATTATCCACATTTTATAGTTGAGGAACCAAAGATTTAAGTAACTTCTCCAGGGTCACCCAGCTAGTAAGTGTCTGAGGCTAGATTTGAATTCAGATTTTCCTGACTCCAGACTCCGTACTCTACCTACTGCATCACCTTCTGTCTCCATATGCCCTCATAAGATGTAGCCAAAAAAAAGTATCACTTAGTTGAAACACTATAAAGCTGATGGTCCCAGAGTCTGTCTCTAGACCTATCCTTTAGATCTATGTTGGCAAACCTATGTGTGATGGAGCATGCCGGAGGGGGCTGCTCCCTTCCCCCTTTCTATGTTGGCCTGAGGACATTTCTCACATGACCCACCCCTCTGCCCAGCAACCCAATGGGAGTGCTTCCTTCCTCCCCTGTCTGGGGTGGGTGAGGGAGCTCACATGTGGTGTGAGGGTTGCAATTTGGGCACTTGGTCTCTAAAAGGTTAGCCATCACTGCTCCAGACACTGGACAGATAACCTTTCAAAATGATTGACATAACCTTTGAAAATTCAGGGTCATCTCTGTATCATGTTAAAGTAGCTTAGAGGAAAACTTTAGAGGATTTGTCATATATATGTATATAATTCTGTATATATTTTTAACTTTTTGTGTATATTTTTGGCTTTTTGACAGATAATAATAGCTAGTATTTACATAGTTCTTTAAGGTTTGCAAAGAGTTTTATAAATAATTATAATAATAATTTAATTAAAAATATAATTATTTACAATAATTGTAACAACCCTGGGAGGCAAATGCTTTACTTAGTAAGCTCTAGTGGCATCTTGTTACTTTTAGGGGAAAATTGTTAGCATTTAAACCTTTAACCACCTGGCCCCAATCAGCCTTTTGAGTCATATTAAATACACTCCCCGGCACACATTCTATGGTCTAGTGAGTCTGATCTTCTTACTGTTCCTTTTTATGGCATTCCATTTCCTGTCTCTGTGACTTTGCATGGGCTGTCCCTCATGCCCAGGGTACCCTCCAGCCTCACTTCAGTTTCTTCAAATTCTTAGCTTTCTTTTGGGCTCAGCCTAAGTGCCTTGTGTCCAAAGTGTTTCTTGACTTCCCCCAGATGCCCATGCCTTGCCTCCTTGGATCTGTCTAGGCACACGTGATAGAATGTAAGGGTAGGGTAGTCCTTGGGGTAGGGTTTTTCATTTTTGCCTTTGTATCCCCAGAACCTAGCCCAGTGGGTGTGGGATCAGTGCATAAGCTGCTTACATGTGCTCTATGCCTTCCATTTGCAGGTATCAGAATGAATGTGAATATCAGCTCCTGCTGAAAGAAACGCTTGAACGGCTGAACAAGGTGAACTTATTACATGTTGGGGTTGGGGCAGATTTTCAGACAATGCTCTACTGGATTGCTGAAATGTCTGCTGAATGAACTTCCTCATTAAGTAGTGATTTTATTCTCCCTGTTTCACTCTCTTTCTCTGTCTCTGCCCTTTTCCCCCTCTGTCTCTGTGAGGTCATTTTTGTTGCTCTTCAGTCATTTTGGTGGGGTTTTCTGGCAAAGACACTGAGTGTTTTGCCATTCCCTTCTCCAGCTCATTTTACTGATGGAGAAATGGAGGCAAATGGGGTTAAGTGACTTGCCCAGGATCACATAGCTAATGTCTGAGGCCAAATGTGAACTGAGGAAGATGAGTCTTCCTGACTTCAAGGCCAGTGCTCTATCTATTCCTCTGCCTAACTGCCCTGTGAGATAGTTACTAGGAGTATTGCTCCCATTTTATAGATGATAAAACTGAGGCTCACAGAGGCAAGTGACTTTTCCAGGGTCACTCTACTAGTAAATATGAGAAGTTGGACTTTAAAATTCTCCAAGGTTGTTTTGAAAGAATATTTTTTCTTTATTTTATTTTAATAATAAATTTCCATGTCAGCTTTACAAAGTTATATGACTCATATTGTCCCCCTCCCTTCTTCCCTCCCCCTTCCCAGAGTTGACAAGCAATTTAGCCTGGGTTATATATGTATTATCAAGCAAAACACACTTCCATATTCCTCATTTTTTGTAGGTGAATAATCTTATAAACCCAAACCCCAAATCATATACCCAAATAAACAAGTGATAAATAATGCTTTCATCTGCATTTCTACGCCCACAGTTCTTTCTCTGGAGATGGATAGCAGCCTTTCTCATAAGTCTCTTAGAATTATCTTGGTTAATTATATTGCTTTTAGTAGCAAAGTCTATTACATTTGATTATTCTACAATATTTCAGTTACTTTGTATAATGGTCTACTGGTTCTGCTTATTTCACTCTGCATCAGTTCATGGAGGTTCTTACAGCATTTTCTGAAATCATCCTGTTTTTCATTTCTAATGGCACAATAATGGGAGAATATATATATATATATATATATATATATATATATATATATATAACCTTACCTTTTGTCTTGGAATCAATACTGGATAAGGGCTAGGCAATGGGGGTTAAGTGACTTGCCTGGGGTCACACATCTAGGAAGTGTCTGAGGTCAGATTTGAACCCAGGATCTCCTGTCTCTGGGCCTGGCTCTCAATCCATGAGCCACCCAGCTGCCCCCAGGCTAGACTATTTTACAGATTTAATTTTATATATTTTCAAATTAATGGCTTTTAGCATAATTTGAGATTCATTAATACCAATAGAGGTCAATAGAGGGAAGAATATCTCCCTATAGCCCCCTACCCCTTATTTTCTGTCCTGGTAACAATTCTAAGACAGAAGGACAAGGGCTAGGCAAATGGGATTAAGTGACTTGCCCAGGGTCAAGACTAGACCTGAATACAGATCCTCCTGACACACACTTGATGCCCTATCCATTGTGCCACCTAGCTGCTCCTCCTGCCTCAGTAGTTCCTTTTCAAGGGAGTTTAGCAAGAATATCATTCTCCTTCCAATTTCTGGAATGATTATACTTATCGAGAACCCTAAAGTATGGCCAAGGATTTGGCCTCTAAACTCTAGTCATATCCTGTGTCTTTTCCATGGGAAGGCTCCAAGTCCAACGCCTCTGACTGATTGATTATCAATTAATCGATTAATGAGCATCTTATCATTTTAAGTGATAGAAGACTGGAGTAATTGGAGTAAATATCAGAGGTTTCCACCCTTACACACACACACACACACACACACACACACACACACACACACACACACACACTCCACATACATATCCACCAATCCACCAGAGGGGACTTGTGGGAACAGGTCAGGGGCCATCCAGCTCCAAGTCCCGACCACTTCAGAAAATGCCTCCTGCCTCAGAGCTGGCTGCTCAATAACTGAAGGGTTGGAGCCCGCTAGTTTAGACCCATAGTTTTGTACGAAGCCCTTGCTTCTCTCTCTTTTGCTGGGCTATTTATTCTGTCAAACATCTGTGTGGGAAGCTTGCTCAACTCTCAAGAATGGCTTTTCTGTTTTACAGAAAATTGTTTCACAAAAGGAAAAGAAAATCAGTCTAGGGTTTGTCGTGAGATTTGTGCAATCTTCGGGGTTCTCAAAATAGACTCTTTATGGCTCTGCTTATTCTCTTCCCTTCCTTCCCCCTGCCACAAGCTTGAAACAAAGGGTAAAAAAAAAAAGGTGGCTCTCTCTCTCTCCCTTTCTGTACAATTCTGTGGGAATAGGGACTTTCATTCACAGAAGGAATCCCCAAATAAAAAAATACCTGGAATTAGTGCAAATTGGCACCTGTTTTGCTACATATATAGAGTTTCCTAGAGCACTGAGCAGTAATAAGTGCTTTCCCCAGGGTCAGACAGCCTGTAAGTGCTAGAGATGGGACATGAAGCCAAATTTTCTTGGCTCTAGGGCCAATTCTCCATCCACTGTGTATAATTCAACTGAAAACAAAAATTTGGGTCATGCAGTTCAACAACCAACCAAAGCAATTTGGGTCTCAGGTCCAGTGAGTATTTTTCTTTTTAGAGAAATATTTAATAGTTAAATAACATAAGCACAAAATTAAATGAAGAAATTGAAACTCAGTTGTGGTTGAAGAAACTAGGAAGAGAAAATGGAAAAATAGGAAGTGAAAGGACTGACTGACAAAAAGGAAATTTGACATTTCTCTGGAGTGTGTAAAGGAAGAGGAAAAGGAAGATGGTTGCCATCTTGTCCTTTGATCACCTGATCTGAAACAAATGCCTATTAGATCCTGAGTCAAATGCCTCCACCAGCCATTCATTCCTGTCCATTGTTTACTTACACGTACTATATTCTGACCACCTCTCAGCTGTTCATGATTCCTCGGAAGCTGTCTTCTCTGGCTTCCTCCTTCTTCCTAGAAGTCTGTTGATAATTAAGGGAGGTCTTAGGTTCAAATTTGACTTCAGATACTTCCCAGCTGTGTGACCCTGGACAAGTCACTTAACCTCCATTACTTAGCCCTTATCACTCTTCTGCCTTGGAACTAAAACATGGTATTGATTCTAAAAGACAGAAGGTAAGGTTTAAAAAAAGAAAGAAAGGAAGAAAAAAAATTCAAGGTCAGAGTAAGAACATAGGAACCTTATAAACTCTGGATAATTTGCCCAATCAGCAGGTGTGTTCTATAGTAAGTTTCCTAGGTAATATCTGTAGGTATTGGCAAAGGCAGATCACACATAAATATTACTTGATTGATATTATTTATTAATTGATGAGAGTAAATTTGGCAAATTGGGTAGAAATCTTGGAACCCAGGAAGAGCTGATATCAAATATCACATCTGAGACACACTGAATTTTGTAACTTTGGACAAGTCACCTAAGCTTTCAGTGTTCTATATGGCTTTCTGAGACCATAATTTTCTTTTCTTTTTGAAAAATCTCTTAGCTTCTGTCTTAGAATCAGTACTAAATATCAGTTCCTAGGTAATTGGGGCTAAATGACTTGCCCAAGGTCATAGCTAAGAAATGTCTGAGGCCAGAGTTGAACCCAGGATCTCCCATCTCTAGGCCTGTTTCTCTATCCACTGAGCAACCTAACTACCCCTAAGACTATAATTTTCACAGAAGTTGCTTATCTGTGTGGGTAGCAAGAATTCCCCTTCTAGGAATGCTATTGTTCAGTCATTCAGTCATGTCCAACTCTTCATGACCCTGTAGATCATAGCTATATATGTGTTGTTTTCTTGGCAAAGATACTTGAGTGGTTTGCCATTTCCTTCCTGGTGGACCCAGTAGGTACTTCTGTCAGGCAATCAGGGGTTAAGCAACTTGTCCAAGGGTCACACAGCTCAGAAGTATCTGAGGCTGGATTTGAACTCAGGTCTTCCTAGCTCCAAGCCAAGCATTCTATTTAGTGAGCCAACTGACTGCCTCCAACCAGGAATGCCTTATAACTAATAAAATCACAGGTATAATCCATATCTTTCTTCTTTCTCCTCCTCCTCCTCCTCCTCCTCCTCCTCCTCCTCCTCCTCCTCTTCCTCCTCTTCCTCCTCCTCCTCCTCCTCTTCCTCCTCCTCTTCCTCCTCCTCCTCCTCCTCCTCCTCCTCCTTCTTCTTCTTCTTCTTCTTCTTCTTCTTCTTCTTCTTCTTCTTCTTCTTCTTCTTCTTCTTCTTCTTCTTCTTCTTCTTCTTCTTCTTCTTCTTCTTCTTCTTCTTCTTCTTCTTCTTCTTCTTCTTCTTCTTCTTCTTCTTCTTCTTCTTCTTCTTCTTCTTCTTCTTCTTCTTCTTCTTCTTCTTCTTCTTCTTCTTCTTCTTCTTCTTCTTCTTCTTCTTCTTCTTCTTCTTCTTCTTCTTCTTCTTCTTCTTCTTCTTCCTTCCTTCCTTCATCCTTACCTCCAACATTAGAATAAAATACCATATATTAGTTCCAAGGCAGAAGAGTGGTAAGGGCTAGGTAATGGTGTTAAATGACTTGCCCAGGGTCACACAGCCAGGAAGTGTCTAAGGCCAGATTTGAACCTAGAACTTCTCATCTCCCATTCTCCCTAACCTTAAATTTTAGGAGACTTCTTGGAAGAAGGAGGAAGCATGAGCCAACAGCTTCAGAAGAATCATCATGCTCAGCAGAGAGACAGTCAGAATATAATGTGTGTGACTAGACAATGGACAGGAATGAATGGATGGTGAAGGCATTTGACTCAGGATCTGATGGACTTTTGCTCCACAACAGGCTTGGCTCGCAATCCCCTGAGCCCCCTAGCTGCCCCCACTACCTCTATTCTTATTAATTAATGGTCCTACCACACCTATAGTCAGTACCAGCCCAAATTTAACTTGCTGAACATTTGAGTGTTTCTGCTTGAATGGCAAACCATTCCAGAAATGTGTAGTCTCTGGCAGGTTCCTTCCTTGTAATTCCATCCACCCCGTGTAATCCTTCTTGTTCTTTTGTTATGTTGTCATGTTTCTGGATAATATGACTCCCTTGAAAAATCCACACTCCTTATGGGGTAATTGGATAAAAAACCTGGCTGATTCTTTACCTCAAGCAATACTGGTAGAAGTGGAGGAGTTCTGGATCATTTGGAATGGGGTAGAAGAAGCAGAAGCCACTCCATCGTCTAGGGAAATCAGGGCAGCTGTGCCAGTCTGGGGGCAGAAATAGGAAATGTTAGAGAAGGGCTGGGAATTGGCTGCTGGAGCCTCCTTCTGGCATCCTCTCAGGTAGTTGGGGATTGTGGAAAACATGTTGGATCAGATTTCTTCTTTCAGTTGTATATAGTTCTTTGGTTTAAGTCAATATAGTAAATGAGCACCTAAATTTTGCTGAGAATAACTGCTGCAATTGATGCATCACTGGCACCACTAATAATTAGATCAAATGAACAAGATTTTGTTTTTGCATCAGTCTTTTCTTTAGTTTTAGCCACTCCTTTCTTAGTTTTTTTCATCCCAAAGGGTCTCTTTTTTTTAAAAAAAATTATTTATTTAGTCAGTTTAGAACATTATTCCTTGGTTACAAGAATCATATTATTTACCTCCCTCCCCTCCACCCACCCTTACCATAGTCAACATGCAATTCCACTGGGTATTACATGTGTCCTTGACCAGAACCTATTTCCATGTTGTTGATGTTTGCACTAGGATGATCATTCAGAGTCTATATCCCCAACCATATCATATCCCTTTGACCCATGTAATCAAGCAGTTGTTTTTCTTCTGTGTTTTTACTCCCACAGTGTTTCTTCTGGATGTGGATAGTAGTTTGTCTCATAGATTTCTCCAGGTTGTTCAGGGTCATTGCATTGCCACTAATGGAGAAGTCCATTACATTTGATTGTACCACAGTGTATCAGTCTCTGTGTACAATGTTCTCCTGGTTCTGCTCCTCTCGCTCTGCATCACTTCCTGGAGGTTGTTCCAGTCTCCATGGAATTCCTCCACTTTATTATTCCTTTGAGCACAATAGTATTCCATCACCAACATACACCACAATTTGTTCAGCCATTCCCCAATTGAAGGGCTTCCCCTCATTTTCCAATTTTTTGCCACCACAAAGCGTGCAGCTATGAATATTCTTGTATATGTCTTTTTCCTTATTATTTCTTTGGGGTACAAACCCAGCAGTGCTATGGCTGGATCAAAGGGCAGACAGTCTTTTATCGCCCTTTGGGCATAGTTCCAAATTGCCCTCCAGAATGGTTGGATCAATTCACAACTCCACCAGCAATGCATTAATGTCCTTTGTCACATCCCCTCCATCATTCATTACTTTCCATTGCTGTCATATTTGCCAATCTGCTAGGTGTGAGGTGATACCTCAGAGTTGTTTTGATTTGCATCTCTCTGATTATAAGAGATGTAGAACACTTTTTCATGTGCTTATTAATAGTTTTGATTTCTTTGGCTGAGAACTGCCTGTTCATGTCCCTTGCCCGTTTATCAATTGGAGAATGGCTTGATTTTTTGTACAATTGATTTAGCTCTTTATAAATTTGTGTAATTAGACCTTTGTCAGAGATCATTTCCCAATTTGTTGCTTCCCTTCTAATTTTGGTTGAATTGGTTTTGTTTGTATAAAACCTTTTTAATTTGATGTAATCAAAATTATTGATTTTACATTTTGTGATTTTTTTCTAGTTCTTGCTTGGCTTTAAAGTTTTTCCTTTCCCAAAGATCTGACATGTATACTATTCTGTGTTCACCTAATTTACTTATCGTTTCCTTCTTTATGTTCAAGTCATTCCCCCAGTCTGAGTTTATCTTGGTGTAGGGTGTGAGATATTGATCCAAACCTAATCTCTCCCATACTATCTTCCAATTTTCCCAGCAGTTTTTATCAAATAGTGGATTTTGGTCCCCAAAGCTGGGATATTTGGGCTTGTCATAGACTGTCTTGCTGAGGTCACTTACCCCAAGTCTATTCCCCTGATCCTCCTTTCTGTCTCTTAGCCAGTACCAAATTGTTTTGATGACCACTGCTTTGTAATATAGTTTGAGATCTGGGACTGCAAGGCCACTTTCCTTCACATTTTTTTTCATGATTTCCCTGGATATCCTTGATCTTTTGTTCTTCCAAATGAACTTTGTTATGGTTTTTTCTAATTCAGTAAAAAAGTTTTTTGGTAGTTCAATGAGTATGGCAGTAAATAAGTAAATTAATTTGGGTAGGATTATCATTTTTATCATGTTAACTTGTCCTACCCATGAGCAATTTATGTTTTTCCAATTGTTTAGATCTAGTTTTAATTGTGTGAAGAGTGTTTTGTAGTTGTATTCATATAGTTCCTGTGTTTGCCTCGGCAGATAGATTCCTAAGTATTTTATATTGTCTAGGGTGATTTTGAATGGAATTTCTCTTTCTAATTCTTGCTGCTGAGATGTGTTGGAGATATATAGAAATGCTGATGACTTATGTGGGTCCAAAGGGTCTCTTAAGGAAATCACAACCCAAAGTTATGGCAACATTCAAGTCAAAAAGCATTTATTAAGTACTTTTAATGTGCTAGGCACAGGGCTAAGATCTGGTAATAAAAATACAGAAAGATTCTTGCCCTCGAGGAGCTTGCATTCTAAAAGGTGGTGAAAACATATTCGAAAAAAAAGTTGAAGAGGGTGTATGTCTTGTGGGGAAGGTACCCACTAGGGGCATGATGAGGAAAATCTGGAACATCATGAGGGAAACCCAGAGAAGAATAAAAAGATATGGTTGGACTTCAGCTTTCCTAAAATGGAGGTGCCAGGAGAAACCAACCAATCAAATAAGTAGTCTGCAGGGATGATGTAAATGACTAATGTGAGAAGATTGAGGGTAGAGAGAGCTGCCAGGATGAGAAGGTTGGGGTGGGGGGCAAGGTGGATGCCCAGGGCAAGAAGACTGCTCTGCTATGGGGTTTAAAGATTAGAGAGTCAGGAGTGGAGCCTAGACTAGAATGGAGGAATTACATTCCAAATCAGTAAAAAGAAAGAGGCTTTGTAGAAATAATTGGTTGAATAATTGCTACTCTAGTCTAAAATGCTATTATGCATTGAAAAGGCTTGGTTTTAGAAACTATTTTTACAAAACCATCAAATATAAGTAGTTCTCATCTTAGAAAGAATGGTGGCCCTGTGGCTCCATCCATCAAAAGGGTTAGAATTCAGTTTATGTTCCAATTTCTCAATGAATTCTTTTAGTGTATGAGATTTTGTTGAGAAACTCTGATGATGCCCAAGTCACAACTTTTCATATTGTAAGAATTGTTACGAAATAAGAATTCTAGTCAGGTGAATGAATACCCAGAAAGTCTTTAGAACTCTACGTAAGTAGTTTAATTCAACAAGCTTTTGTTAAATGACTACCATATCTACCCTATTTGTTCCAGTGGGGCAGAGGATAAGGAGGGTTAGTGGGGAGAGGAGGTGGGGTACAAAAATTCATTCATTCATTCCTTGTCAAAATGTATTCAGGGACTATCATGGATAGAGCATAGACTTCCTAAAAAGGGCCATATTCTATTGTGTCTGACTCTTCATGATCCTGTTTGGGGTTGTCTTAGCAAAGGTACTGGAGTGGTTTGCTATTTTCTTTTCCAGCCCATTTTACAGATGAGGAAATTGAGACAAACAGGATTAAGTGACTTGTCCCGGGTAACTCAGCTAGTAAGTGGTAGTAAGGCAGGATTTGAACTCATGTCTTCCTGACTCTGGGCCCAGAGAACTATATATTGAGCCATCTAAGCTGCCTCCCATTCAAACAGAATTTAAATGACTTGCCCAGGGTCATATAGCTAGTAATTGTCTGAAGCAGGATTTGAACTTAGGTCTTTCTGACTTCAGGCCTGGCACTTTTATCTGCTATTTCACCTGGCTGCCTCTAAAGGGAAGATTTTTTGGGGGACAGGTGGGAGGATGAAAGAAGGAAAATTGGCAAAAGATACAGAAAATGGAAAAGTTTATGTCCCAACTTGGCCTAATTTTGCATGTCTTAAAAGGACTGTCAAGCAATCAACATTTTTAAGTGCCTACTCTATGTCAGGCACTGTGGTAAGGTCTGGGTTTACAAATATTAAAAAAAAGAAAAGAAAAAAAAGAAAGACAGTCCCAGACCTCAAAGGAGCTCACAGTCAAATGAAAATAATTGCTAGCATTTTGTATAGCACCTACTATCTGCCAGGCATTGTGCTAAGCATTTTTTCCCCATGAAATTTAACATTTATTGAACATATTTTTTGGGGAAAATACATGCAAGTTATAAGTCAAAAATAAAAGAAATGTGTATATTTCTAAGTGTGTATTGTGTAGATAGAATTCACTTCCCAGGCTCATCTTCCCCAAGCTCCTTCTACCCCACATCCCATTTTGCATGGGTACATTGCAGGATGTTGAGAGCTCTCTCTGTCTCTCTCTCTGGGTTGGCACTTCGGTGGAACATAGTCTTGAGTGGGAGCTCTGGTGCCTGCTGTGTGCTCACTCAAGGAATTTTGCAGGCTTAAGAGGCTTGGCAGTCTTCAGATTTTGGCTTCCTGATTCAGTTTAGGGTATTTTCGCTAGGTGGTATTTTCTGTCTCCTTCCTACATTTCCCTCTTTTTACTTTATCTCCAGTTTTGATTAAAATTTCATTGTTAAGCGCTACTGACAGACTCGTGACTTGAGAGTTAATTTTATAGATGGCGACCACAATCTTTTAAAATTAATATACATTGAATATTTTACTTTCATTATTACATTATATGTTGCTCATTTACATTATATGCTTATCCATAGGGGTTTTTATTATACTAATTTTGCTATTTTTCCAGATTATGTATCATATACAATTTCTTAATGTACATTTTCTTTTAGAAGTTAAAAAAAAGATATTTTATTTCTCAATTGCATGTAATAACATGTTCAACATGTATTTCCAAATTTTAAGATCCAAATTTATTTCCCTTTCAGAACTGGTAAGCAATTAGACACATGTTATCATGCAAAATATATTTCCACATTGGTCATGTAAGAATATACTCAAATAAAATCAAAACCCCTAAATCAAAACATAAATAATCTAATGTGAAAAATAGTTTGCTTTGATCTGCATTCTGACTCCAACTGGACTAAACTCTTTACAAATATGACTTCATTTTTATCCTTACAACAAATTTGGAAGGTAGATGCTATTATTATATTCCCATTTTGCAGTTGAAGAAACTGAAACAAAAAGAAATTAAATGACTTGCCCAAGGACACATAGCTAGTAAGTTCTGAGTCTGGATTTAAATTCAGATTTTCTAGACCTTAAGGCTGTTGTTTTCTTCATTGCACCACCAGCTGCTGGAAAATAAAGTAGGGAACAGATTTTAAGGGTTTTTTCTCTTTCCCAGTAGATTGTTTCCCACTCCCCCTGCCCCCTGCCCCAAACTCTTACCTTTTGACAGTATCGGTTCTTAATACAGAAGAGCAGCAAAGTCTAGGCAATTGGAGTTAAGTGACTTGCCCAGGATCACCTAGCTAGGAAGTGTCTGAGACCAGAATTGAATCCAGGTCCTCCAGACTCCAGGTCTTACACTCTATCCACCTTGTAGGTTTTGTAAAAAACCCTTATTTGTATCTTAGACTCAATACTGTGTATTGATTCCAAGGCGGAAGAGTGGTAAAGGCTGGACAATGGGGGCTAAGTGACTTGCCCAGGGTCACAGAGCTAGGAAGTGTCCGAGGCCAAATTTGAATCCAGGACCTCCCATCTTTAGGTCTGGCTCTTAATCTACTAAGTCACCTAGTGGTACCCTGTAGATTGTCTTGAGAGAGCCAACTAAAAAATGTTAAAAATGCTAAATAAATGTGAGTTGTCACTATCATTATTGTTACTATTATTGACAGGAAGAAGAAAAAGAGGAAAATGAACAAGGAGAGGATAATAAAAACATAGTAGCTGTAGGTGAAGGGGAAAAAAAAGAGGCAATTTGGTGCTCCCATTAGAGGGAAAATACCACCAACACTTGTCTCATGGAGCACTTAGCAGCATCTGTTCCATAAGTTAATGAGTTACTTTTGTGCAAGGATCTCATCAGTAAGAACTCTTTAATTCTGTTAGCTCACAAGGGGGCCATCTGAAGATGGTTCATGTTGGCTTTCTCTGACCCAGGTACCAAAACTTGAAAACATTTGGTGCTTTGGAAACTGGTTTTGAAATCTGCCCATCTGCCCTCAACACAAATGCTGTAAAATCTTGATTAACGAGAACCTAATTGAAGCCCTCAGCTAAGCAGAATTAATCTATCTGGGCTTTAGCTTATTCAGTTGAGAAGAAAACAAGTGATTTTTATTTAAGGGTTATACACAGGGAAACAAATAACTTTCGGGGGCTAACCTGGGGGTTGTAAAAGCATCAACTCTGGCAGCTGAATTATCTTATAGCTATTTCTATGATAAACCCCCCCAACATGAATGATAACTTGGAGAAATGAGAATATTCTGAATTATTAAAGAAAGATTAAATATTCAGAGATTCAATGTTGTAAGAGAAAAAAACAGTGAATTAGAAGCCCAAAGTCTTGGGTTTGAGTCCTAGAACACATACTTCCTATCCATGAACTTCCTATCCTAGCCTATCCTTTCATAGAATATTTTTGCCTCTGTTTCCTCATATCTAAAATGAGGAAAATAATACTTACAGTAGCTATCTTGCAGTATTGTTGTAAGGAAAGCACTTTAGAAATGATAAACCTATGGACGTGCATAGTTATTAAATTTTATGTATTTAATAAGGCAGGGAAGGGATTTATATAGTGCCTATTAGGTATCAGATACTGTGCTAAGTGATTTACAAATATTGTCTGATTTGATTCTCACAATAATCCTGAGAGGTAGGTGTTGTTTTTATCCCCATTTTACAGTTGAGGAAACTAAATGCATATGGAGATTAAATGACTGGTTTGTGGGGGGCAGTGAAGCTGGGTGACTCAGTGGATTGAGAGCCAGACCCAGAAATGGGAGGTCCTGGGTTCAAATCTGGCCTCAGACACTTCCTAGTTAGTGACTCTGGACAAGTCACTTAACCCCCATTGTCTAACCCTTAACATTCTGCCTTAGAACCAATACACGGTATTGATTCTAAGACAGAAGGTAAGGGCTTAAAAAAAATGCCTTGTCTAGGGTTATACAATAAGTATCTGAGACTAAATTTGAACTCAGGTCTTCCTGACCTCCGGTCCACCATTCTAACCTAGCTTCCCTTTTAGACTCTAACAGCAAAAGTTGAAACAAAAATAGCTTTCTGGTTAAACTTATTTAACTCAAAATTCAAATAACATCTATTCACTTCCTGAGTGTTCTGGATTTTAATTGAGGTTTTTGTGAAATTTATGAATTCTGTTGGTGGTTTTTATTGTAAAGCCTTCCCAGACACTCATTGTTACTCGGATCCCCTTTTCAATAGATGAGCCTCAGTGTGATGGGGCACACACATGCTTTTGATGACTGAGTCAGAATGGGTTTGTAGCATCAGCCTGGGCCTCAATGAGGAAAAAAAGGAGAAGTTTTCATTGGTGGCATATCTGAAAGACCAGCTGACAGCAGCAGTGGCATAATGAAAATGTGTACATCTTCACATCTTTGTTTTGGGAGCACAGGAGAGAAAGGAGAGAGAGAGAGGAAGAAGAAAGAGAGAAGGAGAGGGAGATGGAGACAGAGTGGGGGGAGAGAATCAGAGAGGGAGAAATAGAGATAGGGAAACAGAGAGAGGGAGTTTAGACCCAGAGAGAGAGATAGAGACAAAAGAGGGAGAGAGACAGAGACAGAGGGTCAGAGAGACAGAATCAGAGAGACAGATGGGGAGAAAGAGAGAAAGATGGAGAGAAAGAGATAGAGAGATGGGAGAGAGAGACAGAGACAGAGGGAGACAGAGACAGAGAGAGACAGAGAGACAGAATGGGGGGAGAGAATCAGAGAGGGAGAGATAGAGATAGGAAAACAGAGATAGGGAGTTCAGACCAGAGAGAGAACGAGAGAGAGAGATAGAGACAGACAGAGATAGAGACAAGAAAGGGAGAGAGACAGAGGCAGAGGGTCAGAGAGACAGAGAGACAGAATCAGAGAGACAGATGGGGAGAAAGAGAGAAAGATAGAGAGAAAGAGATAGAGAGATAGAGAGATGGGAGAAAGAGAGAGAAAGAGAAAGAGAGAGAGAGAGAGAGTCAGAGAGAGAGAGAATGAGAGAAAATGAGAGAGAGAGAAAGAGAGAGAGAGAGACAAATGGAGCCCAGTCTCCTCTATGGGTTGGTTAAGGTGGCAAATTGCCAGATAAAAGCCCTTAAAGGAAGGAGTGTTGCCAGGAGCATGTGGATAACTTTTTATTTTGATGAAAAGCATCACTTGTGTTTTGACAGACACTCTGAATAGGGGCAGCTTTAATTTGAAGGTCTTAATGGGCTTCAGACCCAACCTTTCACTATCTTCTCCAGGAAGTCTTACCTGATTACCTCCCCAAACCCCTATAAAGAGCTTGTTCCACTTGGACCTCACATGGTTTTCTGATTGCACATCTCTTATACACATGACATGTGCTATAATAATTTCTGCATGCATTATTATTTCCTAGTAGACCGTAAGTTCCTTAAGATAGGGACCACATTTTATCTAAACTCTATCTTTCTTCGGGCTTAGCATAGCAGGGCAGGTGCCATCTGCCCTCCATAGACGCTTAATAAATATCCATTTTCATTTAATTGTGGGACAATGTTTCACAAAGAATACTGGGTAAATGTTGTTTTGATTTAAATGGCTTAAATTAAGGAAAGATGAATATGCCAGACTTTTTATCTTTTTCAACTTCAAAGACTTTTCAGCCTTTGTTCTAATTCTGTCCCCTTTTGCTGATCTTCCTTGAAAACTGTGATCCTGTTGGCATATATCACGTGACTGATTTAGAGGGGGATCCCTGTAAACCTGAAGATTATAGCAATGTTTTCCCCCAGGAATTTGCACTTAGGCCCACTGATGTTTTCAACAGTGACTAATGAGTAGTGTTTCCAATCATCTTATTATACTTTCACATATAAAAATTTTAAAATATATAATTGAAGTACCACGGTCATGAATCTCAAAGGAAAAGGGATGGTTAGAAATGTTTAAAATAAGGATAAATTATGAGTGAGGACTTGAGGAACTTTTTTAAAAAAATAAAATTGCATTTATTTTTTTTCCCCATTTGAATGATTTTATTTAGTCAATTTAGAACATTATTCCTTGGTTACAATAATCACATTGCTTCCCTCCCTCCCCGAACCTATTTCCATGTTGTTGTTTGCACTAGGATGTTCATTTAGAGTCTACATCCTCAACCACATCCCTTCGACCCATATATTCAAGCACTTGTTTTTCTTCTGTGTTTTTACTCCCACAGTGTTTCCTCTGGATGTGGATAGCGGTTTGTCTCGTAGATTCCTCCAGGTTGTTCAGGGTCATTGCATTGCCACTAATGGAGAAGTCCATTACGTTCGATTGTACCACAGTGTATCAGTCTCTGTGTACAATGTTCTCCTGGTTCTGCTCCTTTCACTCTGCATCACTTCTTGGAGATTGTTCCAGTCTCCATGGAATTCCTCCACTTTATTATTCCTTTGAGCACAATAGTATTCCATCACCAACATATACCACAATTTGCTCAGCCATTCCCCAATTGATGGGCATCCCCTCATTTTCCAATTGATGTCACAAAAGCTCATATGCTTTATTTCTTAGAAAGTTCTTCAATTTACAAACAAAACTAATGCATCCAAAATTAAAAGGGAAGCAACAAATTGGGAATCAATCTTCATTACAAAAACCTCTGACAAAGGTCTAATTACTCACATTTATAAAGAGCTAAACCAATTGCACAAAAAATCAAGCCATTCTCCAATTGATAAATGGACAAGGGACATAAATAGACAATTTTCAGTTAAAGAAATCAAAACTATTAGTAAGCACATGAAAAAGTGTTCTAAATCTCTTATAATCAGAGATATAAATCAAAACAACACTGAGGTATCACCTCACACCTAGCAGATTGGCTAGCATAATAGCAAAGGAAAGTAATGAATGCTGGAGGGGATGTGGTAAAGTCACCAGAAAAAAAAAAAAGCTCCTATGGCACACTTTAAAATTTAATTTGCATTATTATTGTTTCCTCCATCACCTTTTAAAGTCTAGATGATGAACAAAACAATAAATCAACCTCTGATATGTAGCATTTGCCAATTGCTGAGGTGTAAATGTTCACACTGAAAATTCAACAATCTATTCTACTAAACTAGTACAAGTTGACCCCATTGCCTATCACTGCTTGGGTCCTTGGGGTGAAGATGAGGCTTGCTGTAATTTTGGGTGGCTATTTCTCTAGCAACTCCAAATCTTTTCCTTTTCTTTAAAAAATTTTTTTTTTTAATAAACCCTTACCTTGAGTCAATATTGATTCCAAGGCAGAAGAGTGGTAAGGGCTAGGCAATGGGGGTGAAGTGACTTATCCAGGGTCACACAACTGGGAAGTGTCTGAGGCCAGATTTGAACCTAGGACCTCCTGACTCTAGGCCTGGCTTTCAATCCAATGAGCTAACCAGCTGCCCCCTCTTTCCTTTTCTGAGGTGAATTCAGACCACAGAGCGTTACTATAATGTTACTATGAATCTGGACATCTTTTGAGATCCTGGCTAGAAACTGAGGATTCAGTAGGAGTGAGAAGCAAATTGTATTGATTGCTTATGGTTTACTGTATTTTCTGAGTGTGAAATAAAGGCCATGAAATCTACTTTTCGTGAATTCTCTTTCTGAGGCTGAGAGATAAATCTGCTCTCTTCTTTCCAGGCCTGGGCCAACAAATTTAGGGTTCAGGCATCTACCTCTTGGGTTGTATAGGTGAGAACACATAATTCCCATGTACATTTTCCCTGTAGTAACCATCATTCCTTGTATCCTTCAAATTATAGTTCAAGAACCTATAAAAAGTTGTTTCTGGTTCTTATTATTAGCACTCTCTCTTTTGTTAATTAAAAAAAACCCTTCTTAGAATCAATGTGTGTCAATTCCAAGACAGAAGAGTGGTAAGGGCGAGGCAACTGGGGTTAAGTGAGTTTTCTAGGGACACACAGATAGGAAGTGTCTGAGGCCAGATTTGAACTTGGGACTTCCTGTCTCCAGGTCTCACTCTCTAACCACTGAACCACCCAGCTTCCCTTTCCTTTGTTAATTTAAATGCCTCTATTATTTACTTACTTGTATACATGTTGCATCCCTGCATTAGAATGTAGGCTACTTGATCAAGGGGGCTAGTTTATTTGTTTTGTCTTTGTCTCTCCAGTACCAGGTATTGTATCAAGTAGACTGCTAATAAATGTTTGTTGAATTAACTTTAATTGAAAAAGGATAGGACTTGGAATTAGGAAGACCTTGGCTCCTATCCCAATTATGACTACTACTTTGACAAGCTCTAATACTCTTGCCAAAAATTTCCATATCATTTCTTTTTACAAATTATTATGGTACTTTAACTAGGTTGGCATGTTCATAATAAAAGCTATTTAAACCTCTCTGAGCCTCAATTTTCTTATTTTGTAAAGTGGGGACAATAATACTCATAGCACTTATCTCATAGGATTGTTATAAGGTTCAAATGAGATAATGTATGGAAAAGTTTTGGAAAGTCTTAAAGATCTCTACTAATATTATTAATATTAATGATCTCACCAGCAGTTTTAAACTATAGAGCTAAGTTTTGCACTGATCCTTACATGTGTCAAGTTCTCTGAATCTTAAATGTTTCTTCCATCTCTTGAACTGGGGAGACCAACGTAAAATTATTTTCTTTTTACCATTTCAGGAAGCCGATGAAGCCTTGTTGCATAATCTGGAACTTCAGATTGAATCCCAGTTTCTTCAGGATGACATCAGTGCAGCAAAAGACAGGTACAAGAAGGTAAGTATGAACCATTTCTAAAAAGGTTCTCCCATCTCTTAGTCAGCCAGATAAGTCCAAATAAATTTTAAAGGAATGGAAAACGATGCTTTAGCCTCGATCTCTTTTCCTTTTGTTTAGTAAAATGGATGTGGTCAGCTGGTTGCTCAATAATTCTTATTGAATATTTTCCATATGGTGGGATGGGCTCCATATTTATGATCTAGTCACTGGGATAAAAAATTGGGATTGGTCAATGGTCATCAGCTATTCAAAGTAATCAACTGTGGCTGCTGAGATTTTCTAACTAGTTAAGGAAACAATGAATGTCAATGAATCTTTTCCATATGGTGGCAACAGACTGATCTGAATGCTGGAGGCTACTGTCACATCTCCCCACCCTTTCATCTTTTAATTGGTGTTGTTATGCTTATTCATCAAATCATTCTGTACTTTTCATGTGAAAAAGGAACCTAGAGGTAGTATGCTTTCCTTTTATCTTTTGTTCTCCCCCCCTCCCCCGCTTTGCTATATAGTATTTGCTTATTCTCTCAACCATTCTTCCATCCTTAGATTGTAAACCGTAAAATTTCTTAGACTTATGAATGTTGGAAATTTCACCATTGGGAAATTTTATACTTGGAAAAAAATTTCCTACTGATAGTAAGAACTCTATTGGAATGTGAAACCCCTTGGCATGGGAGGATCCTTTTCCTCCCTACTTAAGACTACTTTAGGACAGAAACCTTTTGCTAAACAATGGAAAGGGCTTTGACCTATGCTTAAGCATAGAACAGGAAGTTCTTTGAGTCATGATTGATTTTAGAATTGATACAATAGAGATATTTGGAATGACAGAACCAGGTCTTGGAACTTACAATCTCCACCCTACTCAGTCTAACAGGATTTAGGAAGGGCTGTAGCATAGATCAAGATTTAATTATTTGAGAATATGACCTACAACAGACATGTGCAAAGGAAACAGACCTCTGGGTGGTCCTGGGTTAATCTAGAGCCACCATTGGCACAGGGGAGACATCGACAGTGATTGGTAGATGTGAGAACTTAGGGGAGGGGAGTTAGATGGTTTCCTTAAAGATAGCGGGGTCTGAGGAGAGAAGGAGGAGTTTTTGCTCTGAGCGAGATTGCTCTGAAGGAGGACTGAGGAGGTTGCTCTGTGGGAGGACCAGGAGAGAAGGCTGGCTCTGAAGGAGGAGAATTCTCTGGAAACATTTCTTGAAAGGAGGCTCTCTTGAAGGTGGAGCCTGAGGTTGGCATGAGAAGCCTTACCTAGAGAGATCTTGGGTGAGTGATAAAACCAACTGACTGATTTATTCATTCTTATTCCTTTCTTACTTTCTCTCTTTTTCTATTGATTAATCAGTATATTATAAATTAAATTTCTCTATAAAACCCAGTTGGCTTGGGCATATTCATAAATTGGGAATATATTCCCTGGTGACCATCTTATATTTATATAAAACCAAGACACAGTAGAAAACACATTTCAGCGGTCATAATTGATATATATATATATTTCCCTTGCTCCCAAACATTTTAATTATCACAAGATGCTCTGTTTCTTTTCTATATTTTGCTCTTAGCTTTGACCCTTTGGGTAATCCTTGTGGGTAGGATGTTGGGTCATTCTAAAGTGGTCCAAGGTTCCTCTTTGGAGTCAGATGGGAAGAACATGTGGGTCAGAAAGGTCATTATCCTCTCCACTCTGAGGTCTTAGGTGGTTGATTCCTTCTTCTTACGTGTGCCTCCTGCATTTGCACACTGAGTTGGGTGATTCACAAGGTTGGATAGATGGTATTTGGGCATTCCTCTAATAGCATGCCTGATAGCCTACACTTTTCTTTTTTTTTTTTTAAATTTTTCCATTTGAATTAGTTTATTTAGTCAATTTAGAACATTATTCTTTGGTTACAAGAATCACATTATTTCTCTCCCTCCCCTCCGCCCACCCTTCCCACAGTTGATGCATAATTTCATTGGGTATTACTTGTGTCCTTGACCAGAACCTATTTCCATGTTGTTGATGTTTGCACTTGGATGTTCATTTAGAGTCTACATTCCCAACCATATCCCTTTGACCCATGTATTCAAGCAGTTGTTTTTCTTTGGTGTTTCCTCTGAATGTGGATAGTGGTTTTTCTTGTAGATTCCTCCAAGTTGTTCAGGATCACTGCATTGCTACTAATGGACAAGTCCATTACATTGGATTGTACCACAGTGTATCAGTCTCTGTGTAAAATATTCTCCTGGTTCTGCTCCTCTTACTCTGCATCAATTCCTGGAGGTTGTTCCAGTCCCCATGGAATTCCTTCAGTTTATTATTCCTTTGAGCACAATAGTATTCCATCACCAACATATACCATAATTTGTTCAACTATTCCCTAATTGAAGGGCATCACCTCATTTTCCAATTTTTTGCCACCACAAAGAGAGCAGCTATGACTACATTTTTCTTGTGCATCACTAGGTACTACTTTTTCCATATAATAGCATCTCAGAACAACCAATATTTCCCTTGATAGAGCATTATAGGGTAGATTTAGAGCTAAGATAAACCTTAGAGGTTCAATGTTTTGCTTTTACACAAGAGGAAACTGAGGCTCTGAATGACTTTTCCAAGGTTATATGTGTAGTAAATGGCTAAGGTTGGATTTGTACCCAGTTTTAAAAAAATATAATTTTAAAATATTTTTCCATGTTTACATGATTCATTTTCTTTCCCTCCCCTTCCTTCCCCACCTCTCAGAGCTGACAAGCAATTTCACTGGGCTATACAAATATTATCACTTGATATCTATTTCCATAATATTTATTTTTGCTATAGAGTGATTTTTTAAAGCCTAAGCCCCAAATAACATACCCGTATATGCATGTGATAAGGTATGTCATATGTTTTGCTTTTGCATTCCTACTCCCACAATGCTTTTTCTCAGTGTAGATAGCATTCTTTTACATAAGTCCTTCAGGAGTGTCCTGGTTCAGGAGTGTCCTGGCTTGCTGCATTGCTACTAGTAGCACGGTCTATTACATTGGATTTTCCCACAGTTATAGGGGTCTGTCCAGCAAATGGGATTGCCTGTCCCTGGGGGTTGTAGGGGATTCCTGTGGAGTGAGAAATTTGAAAAGTGCCATAAAGTTTTGCAAAGGCTTTGAAGGTATATGCAGGTCTGTTGTCTGTTTTTATTGCTTTTGGCATACCTAGATATAAGAAACATGTAAATAAATGCTGAGACACACCCTTGTATGCTTCACCTATGTGTACTGTGGTTATAATTACATGAGAAAATGTATCTATTGAGACACGTACATAAGATAAATGGCCAAAGGAGGGGACATGTGTCATGTCCATCTGCCAAAGGTGGTTTGGTCAGAGTGTGCTTTATTATTCCAGTAAATAGCTTTCTTTCTTTTGATTCACTGTGACCCATGATCCTTTTTAAATCTCTCAAAAGTTCTTTGGCTTGGATTGCCCACCTTCTTTAACTGTTCTCTGCTAACAGGAGGCCGCAGTCCTTTGAAAGGGATACTGTGATCATCTGGGTTGAGGGGTGTATATTCTTTTCTGGGGACCTTTTTGGGGAAAATTGGAAACTTACCTAGGCAGAGGTCTGTGGTCCAAAAGCTGTTTTGGACGACAGTTATAGGGGTCCATCCAGCAGATCCTCTGAGGATCTGCCCAGATGTGACATCAGGGTCAGAATAAGGAGATGAGACACACTGTGCATTCAACCCATGTATGCAGGCATCACACACAGTGCTCTGCCATAGTATTGTGGTTTGTTTATTATATAGGTTTTTTGGTACATGCTTCTTTGACACACAATCAATCTTCTACGTATGAGACATTCTACAATCTGATTGGATATTGTCAAATCACCTAAACAACACTCTTGTGATGTTACTACAACAAAGAATTCTGTGATCATTTACTTGGTTTCAACAACACTTTGTGATAGATATAATTAATGTGAATAAAGCCATTTGTAGGTTAGTACCCCTTTACCTGCTGAGAGGATCATTGTGCTTTTGGTCATCTTTCACTATCCATCATAATTACTTGGGAGATGAACAACAAAACATCTTCATATCTAGGTGTGAGGGCTTAAAGCAGACCAGTTTGGGGGTTTTCCTCAATTTACAAGTTCTGTTTTTCTTGTGTTACTTTAAAGTGCCTAGCAATGCTGCTTGGCATCTGTTCCAACACATTCATTGGAGTGTGGTAATTGTAGGAAAAGATTCATTATAGTACTCAAGCTTTTGGCCAGTGTTTATTATAAGGCCTTGGAGCATGTCTTGTGCTTGAGAAAGGAGCAGTCATGGGCAGTAATCTTTGGGTTTTAATTCTGTAATTGATCTCATATTGGGGAGAGAATAATAATCACAACGTCCATTAGTGGAGAAAATTTGGGGAGAGAAGTCACAGAAGGAGATCAGCGGAGGGCCCTCATACTGGGGTATGCTTTGCTGGCCTCCTTTCCTCAGACTGTGACCTTGTCAGCCAGTTGGGGTATGATGGCCTCTGCCACACAGTGTTTTACTTTCTGTGTACAATGTTCTCCTGGTTCTGCTCATTTTACTCTGCATCAGTTCATTGAGTAAACCCAGGTTTTCTAACACCATACCACATGACTTCTGTGAATCTTAAAATTTCTCAGACTTGTGAATCTTAAAAATTCTCAGACTCTACCTTAGATCATTTGGTTAGGACCATTCCCCATTTTAAAACAATGAAGGTACTTGATCAGGAACTCTAACATTACTCCACCCATACTTAAGCATACTTTAGGGGAAGATAAAGTTATAAACTCCTGATTGAACAATGAAAAGTCCCCAACCCATACTTAAAGTGAAGCAAGAACCCTTAAGCTAGGTCTATTTTTAGATCTAATACAAGGGGGTGCTAAGTACCTATGAAGATCAAATTAATCAGGCAACTTGCAAAGGACAAGATTAGTCTACTCAGGTGTGAATTACTCAAAAGTTTTAGTCTACTCAGGTGTGAATTGAGAATGGTCAGTCCTTTGGAAAATGTCTACGGTGATTGGTAGACATAGAAATTTAGGGGAGGTGACATAGGAGAAAATTTTCTTTAAAAGGAAGGAGCTGGAGGGCTCTGAAGTTAATTCAGCTTTGGAGCTGAATTGGAGGTCAGGAGTTCAGAGAAGGCTGCTGGGGCTCTGAAGAGGGAATGCAGCTTTTGTAGCTGAGTTGGAGCTCGGACTAGTTGGAGTAGCTGGATCTCTCTGAACACTAGAATCTTGCTTGGGACAAATCTTGTGGTGAGTGGATTAAAGACTGACTGGTCTCTTTTAAGGCTCAGGCCTAGGATATATTGGCCTATTCTCTCTCCTTTTTCTTAATTCCTTCATTTGTATTAATTAAAGTCTCCATAAACCCATCTGACTTGGGTATTTTATATTTTGGGAATTTTCCCATGGCGACCACTTTATTTTAATATAAAATCAAGACACTAAAAATTATCTTTACAGTTTTGGCAATTCAAAGTTTTGAAACCATATTTTTGCGGTCACAGATTAAGGCACCCACTCTTTTGTCTGTAACACTTCCATTATTACTCCCAAAGAGCTGCAACTATATCCTAGAACAATGAGAACTTTATCTACCATGACAATGAAGTCTGGCTCTCATAGCCAAATTCCCAATTTTCTGTAGCAGTGAAGGAAAATAGAGACATAGACAACACAAAACAATCAATAACCCATAATTTTTTAAAATTGGATTTTGGAGTGATTTATGTGCTTTTTTTTTAGGGGAGGGTACCACAAATGAACTTTTATGGTTATAAATGACTTAGGTCAATAGTATAACTTGTTTGAATTTCTTGAACATAAGGAAGCAGGAAATGTGCTATTCATATGGAAAAAATTGACCTGAGATTAGAAATTTTCCATGACTAATTTTTAAAGCAGAAGAGAGAATTCAGAATAATCGAAATCCAGGGAAATGAGAATGGACTGACCTATGACTTCACAGAAAATCTAATCTTTCTCTGAAAAGTAAACAGCAGGAAAATACTGGTAGATGAAGAGATGTAGGGTCCTCTCTCACCACATTAACATACATACTCCTAGAAGGAAAACCATTGCCATGCAAAGTTTTAATGGAAATACTTCTATTCCTCCAACAGAATCTTTTGGAAATCCAGACCTACGTCAGCGTCCTCCAGCAGATCATTCAGAACACACCTCCAGTGTCCACTATTGCCATCAGCATAAATGAGGTAAGATCTCAGGACAGGACTTAATGATTCAACCACCAGAAAGAGAGTTTGGAAGCAAGGAAGAGGATTAGATTATGCCTGTGGCACCTGAGTGGAACGTTACCACTTGTATTCTCCATATGAGAAAAGAGTGTGTCTGGGAACATAGATGTTTAAATCCAGAGGTGTGCTGGTAAATGTTTAACAACTAGCTCTTTCCCCCAAAATGTATTCACAACATTCTCTTAAGTTTAATCTAATTTATTAATATTTCTTCTTTACTTTTTAAGTCTAGTTAATAAACAAAACAATAAATCAAGCCCTATTTTGTGCCATTTTCCAACTTCTAATTGCTTACACTGAAAATAAAACCAATGGTTCTTCGGAACCTATTTGAGCTGGCTTCATCAAAGCCTTGCTTATATCCCAGAGCTCGGGATGTAAGGTCAATGGCAAAGAGGTCACTGTTACTGACTATACAAATCTCCAACTGATCTTCTACAAAATGACTTTGAAGCCTTTTTTCATCCTGGTTGATTTTTTTTGGCTAGGTTCTGATTTGTTGATTTCTTTCAGAAAGTGTCATGTCCAGAACAGAAACCAGTACCTCAGATATAGTTCACATATACCCGGCAGAGTATAGTTGGGACTATTACCTTCTCATTCTGGATGTTGCTTCTTTTACTAAGGAGTCTTGTTATCCTCGGTGATGCTAGGTTTACAGTTTTCATCATTGTTCTCTTCTCAACAGTCTTGTTATTAATTTTAGATGGGTCCAAACAATCCAAGGTTCGTGTAATTTCTCACTGGTATATTCTCATGAACAGCCCTGATAACTCAAATTTTATTTTTATTTTTGATATAAGAAAGCATCAAACCAGCAGTGAATATATTTTAAAAGAGGCAATATGATATTTATTATATAAGATCATAGCCTTCAACATATATGAAATAGATGGTGATTATCATAAAGGTTATAAAAAGAAGGCTTAATACAATACAACGAATAATGTATTATTATGTTGCATAATAATACAAAATTTCAAAAATTTTCTTGAGTCACTGCTGTCTTTTGTGGGGATTTCATAAATATATACATATATAATAAATATATGTTACACATTATATAAATTTATTTAATATATCAAAAGTTATATATTACACATAAAATGTATATATGATATAATATATTAAAATGTAAAATATATTTATCATTATTAATTTTATTTACATTTAAAATATATTCATATTTTAAAATATTAAAATATACTCACATTTTAAAATATTAAAATATGTTCATATTCTAAAATAGTAAAATATATTAATATTATTTTGTTATTTTATTTTATATTATAAAGTATAAAAATAAGATTATATAAAATGATAACATGTTATATATTATATAAAATTATGACAAATAAGTTGTGTATTATATATAAATTATAATAATTATATGCCATGTATTATATAAAATTATAACAAATTTGTTACATATATAAAAACTATAACAATAATGTTACATATTATATAAAATCATAACATAAATACATGCTATGTATTATATAAAATTATGACATAAATATATTACACATCTAAAATTACAATATAAATGTTACATACTATATATGAATTATAACAAATATGTTACATATTATATAAAATTCTAACATAAATATATTACCTATTATATATAAGTCATAACATAAATATATATTACACATGTAAAATTACAATAAATATGTTAAATATAAAATTATAATGTAAATATCACATAACACAATATAAAATATAATTTATTATATATATTTAAATATAATAGATGACACACTCTCTATATATACAGACACACACAGATAACTCGTAAGAGTTAGACTATCCTAGTGGTAACATAACACTTGGTAAAAAAATTGGAAAGAAATGTTAATTTTTTTTCTTCATAATTTCTCTTATTCCTCCTGTAGAGGGCATAGTAGGCTGGTAAAGATTTTGTCCTTATTTGCAGGACTGGTTTAAGATTTCACATCTGCTTCATGGTGTCATCTTTTCTATTTCTTTGTGCCAAATCCTCCAATGCAAAGGAGTCCAGCATTTTGCTAATATGGATGATAAATTACATTCTTTAATGGAACTATTTAGATTCATTTAAGGAATAGCCATATGAAGGGGGGGGGGGGTTGCGAGGGATCTTTTAAACCTTCACAGTGAAATTACTGTCCTGCAGCCCACCTTTCAGCATTCCGAGTTCCACCTCTGACTGTTCTCTTTGATGAATATAATTGGGGTTTGCTCCAGCTGCTCTTAACAGTTCCTCTTGAGTGTGAATGCTAAAGCTTAATTTTCTCCTTCAGGGTTTCTCTTCCAAACATCTCACTTCTAATTTTTAAAACTAGATTTTTCTTTTCCAATCCAGTATTCATTTCTAACAGAGCGCATATTTAAGCACACTTGAGCTATTCCTTTTAAATTGAAATATTTAAAATCTTGATAATTTAGAAACCACTCTAGCCTTACTTTGAAAATCTCAGTAAATTATACTGTGTTCGAAAATGGATACAATTGCCTAGAACATTTAAAAAAAAATCATGTGAGGGGGCAGCTGGGTAGCTCAGTGGATTGAGAGCCACGCCTAGAGATGGGAGGTCTGAGTTCAAAACTGGCCTCAGACACTTTCCAGCTCTGTGACCCTGGGCAAGTCACTTGACCCCCATTGCCTAGCCCTTACCACTCTTCTGCCTTGGAGCCAATACACAGTATTGATTCCAAGACGGAAGGTAAGGGTTTTTATCAAACAAACAAACAAACAAAAAAAGCTAGTTCCTTGTTCTCAAGTCATTAATTTATGTAGTATATTATCTTAGGGGAAAAAAAATACCTTTCAATTATCCACAGATGAAGCTACAAATGAGTTTACCACAATTATATGTACAGGTGGTTCTGATGAATGAGAGAAAAAAAATTATCAAGCACTTTCTATAAGATGGACATTGTGCTAACGTGTGGAAATACACACAGAAAAGTGAGACAATTCCTGTCCTCAGAGAGCTTACATTCTGGAGAGGACCAAATGAGATAATAATTGTAAAAGACTTAGCTCAGAGCCTGGCCCATATACATTTTAGCCATTGATTTTTTTTACTATTAAAAGAAGATGACATAAAGAAGGAATTAGTGATTAGGAAAGGAAATTTTGGACTGAACTCAGCAGGCAAGTGGAGCCATAGTGCAGCCAATTGACAAGCCCTTCACGGAAGCTTTAGGGTACTGGGTAACTGGCATGAAACCCCAAAAGAGGCCATAAAGAATTGGATATGACTGAATAGTAATAATTATTATAATCTTTAATAACAACCTGCCCTCTTCAGAAATGACTTTTCCTTTTCCCTTGGACTTCACATAGCACTTGTTTATTCCTATGTAGTGTCCCCATCATGCTTTGTTTTCTTTTATAGTTATTTGTGGTAAATGTTAAATCTTTTTAAATTAGATTTGAGGAGAGAGTGTATGTTATTCATCTTTGTTTTCTCTGGTGCCAACCAAGCACTATGGTCTCTTTCTTATAGGTGAATAAAGGAAAGTATTTGTGATCTTACACTAAATTTCCTCTCAGATTTGTGGTGAAAAAAGCAAACAGTAGATAAGTATGAGTTTAGATGCCTATATGTGAGTCGTTAAAGTTTAGGTTCCTTGACATCTAACCCTGTGATCTGATCGCTATTCTCTTCTCTCCAAAATTTTCCTCTTCTCCAATCTATCCTTCACATATCTGCCAAAATAATCTTTCTAAAGCTCAGGTATGACTAAGCGACCCTTCCACTCAAGAAGTTCTAGTGGCTCCCTATTGACTCTAGGAAAGAATTTGAACTCATTAACTTAATTTAAAGCCCTATAATAATCTGGCTTGAGCCTACTTTTCCAGATTTATTCCACCTTTTTCCTATTCATATTTAATGCCTTCCAGAAAAACTAGACTTGTTATTCCCAGAACATGGCATTCTTTAGCTGATCTTTGAACCTTTGAACAAGTTGCAAATGCTAGAATTTATTCTGCCCTCATCTCTGCTTCTTAGAATCCTTAACTTCCTTAAGGTTCACCTACCAGAAATATTTCCTCATCTCCTTGGTTGTTAGAACATTTTCCCTCTTCAGATGACCTTGTGTTTACTTATATGTTTACATCTTGTTAGGCAGCTAGGTGGCACAGTAGATGGAGTATTAATCATCATCATCATCATCATCATCATCATTATTATTGTACTCCACATATATAAGAGGAGACTATGAATATGGTGGTATGTAAATTGGGTCTTCCAGCATACATGGGTCTACATCTCTTCTTGTTTAATTGTTTTTCAGTGGGGTCTAACTCTTCATGACTCCATTTGGGGTTTTCTTGGTAAAGATACTGGAGTGGTTGGCCATCCCTTCTCCGGTTCAGGATTTCTCTAGCTGCCTCTTGGACATCTCAAACTAGATGTCTCATAAACAACTTAAGTCAACATGTCCAAAATTGAACTCTGTCCCCAAATCCTCTTCTCTTTCCAACTTCCCTGTTTTTGCAGAGGGTACCACCAGAGTCCCAGAAGCCCAGGCTCAAAATCTAGGTGTCATTGTCAACTCTTCATTCTCTTTTATTGTGCCCCACCACCCCCTGCCATCTGTTGCCAACTTTACCTTTGCAACTCTCTCTTTTAAGCCCATTTCTCCCTTCTGACACTTCCACAGCCTTGATGCAAGTCCTCATTACTTTATGCTTGGCTTATTACAATAGCCTTCTAGTTGTTCTCCTTACCTAACCCGATCCATCCTTCACTCAGCTGTCAAACTAAAGCACAGGTCTAACCTTGCCACCTCCACATTCAATCCATTCCCATGGGTCCCTATTACTTTCAGGAACCTTTATAAAATCATCTGTTAGCTTTCAAAACCTGGTCCCTTCCTACCTCTCCAGTCTTCTTACATCTTATTTCCCTCCATGCACTCTCCATCCCGTTACACTGGCTTCCTTGTTGTTCACATATGACACACTGTCTCCCAGCTAGGGATATTTTTGCTGGCTGTCTGCTATACTTGCAAGTCTTTTTCTTTCTCATTTCCATCTTCTGGCTCTCCTGACTTCTTTTAAGTCTCAGCTAAATTCCTAGTTTCTGCAAGTAGCTCTTTCTAGTCCTCCTTAATCTTAGTGCCTTCCCTTGAGATTATATCCGATTAAATTTGTTTGTACATTACTTTTTGCATTTTATCTCATTCATTCAAGGGTGAGCTCTTTGAGAGCAGGTTTTTGGGGGTGGGGTGGGGTGGGAGGAGGTCTTTTAAGAATTCCTAGCACTTAGCAAGGGGCCTGGCCTTTAGGGGGCACAAAATGCATGCTTATTGACTTGACTAGGTTTGACTGAAGCTCTCTTCCTTCAACCCTAGTCCCAGGATCTTTGCCTGTGGCTTTTGGGATTTAGAAGTGCTAATCTTCAAATTTTGGGAGTGTGTTATAAATAGAAAACATTTTTTAAATTTTGTTTCAGGAGAAGCTCATAGCTGAAAGGAGAGTTCCCATTCTGCAGAGCCAGCTTGAAGAATACAAAGGTATCCTGGCCCAGTTACAGATGCAGAAATCCAAGCTACAGACTGAGGTACCTTTCCTTCCAATCTCCAGAGACATTGGGGTCCCCTTTTACTATCAGGACACTAATAAGAGCATTAAATAGCGACCTAATTCTCCAGTGCTCCCCATGCTTCTTTAGACTCAAGATTAGGAGGAAGTATATAAACGTTTTGATTTTGATTCAAGACTCCATTTTCTTTTGGTATGCCCCAGTCTCTCCTTGTGGTGGTACCAAGCTTAGAAAACATAATTATGCCTATCTTCTCTTCAAGCTGGAAGTTTGGGTAAAATAAACAGTGTGTGCACTTCACTGTGAATCAAGTTAGTTTGGAAAAACAAGAAATCAAAGAGATGTTAAACTTTGGTTCATAGAATTTTTTCTTCCTTGCCAGCAAGCTTTCCTCCCCAGTTTCTCCCTCTGCTTTTCTTCATTCTGTTTTCATATACAATTCAAAGACTTCAAACTTTAAGATAAAATAGCACTGAGAATGCTGCCATCTCCAAAAGGGAAGGGAAGAAAATACGGATTTATATAGTGCCTTCTACTATGTACAGGACACTGTGCTAAGTCCTTTATATACATGTTGTCTTATTTGACCATCCCACAAACCCTGAGAGATAGGTGCTATTATTTTCCCCATTTTACAGTCAAAGAAACTGAGGTAAACAGAGGTTAAGTGACTTGCCTAGGATCACACACAGCTATTAAATGTGAGACTGGATTTGAACTCAGGTCATTCTAACTCCAGGTCCAGCACTCTATTCCTTATGCCACTAACTGTCTCAAAATGGAAGTCAATACAAATAAAGAAACCAAATCAGAAAATTTGGTTCCAATTCTAGGTCCCTTTAAGACTATCGTTAAATCATGAATAGGAAGCAATCGTATTGTTCAACATTAAAGTCAAAATCATTCCCTAGAGGGATTAGAAACAGGCTGGGGGGAAAAAGGGGAAAGCTTCACTTGTACAATTGCGTGAATGGGTCTGCTGTGTCCATTGACTGTACTTCACAGAAAATGAATCAGAGAATCTCAGAGTGGGAAGAGTGCTCAGAAGTTACACAGTCCAACCCGGACAGGGATTCCCTTTAATCATATAGAGTCCTATTACTGCTTATACAGCCAGATCACCACTCCAGAAGTTCAAGGAAAAAAAAGTCATATTGCTGGTATTAAGAAGATGCAAGGGGGCAGCTGGGTAGCTCAGTGGATTGAGAGCCAGGTCTAGAGATGGGCGGTCCTAGGTTCAAATATGTCCTCAGACACTTCCCAGCTGTGTGACCCTGGGCAAGTCACTTAACCCCCATTCCCTAGCCCTTACCACTCTTCTGCCTTGGAACCAATACAAGGTATTGACTCCAAGATGGAAGTTAAGAGTTAAAAAAAGAAAAAAAGATGCAAGTATACCTAGTGTTTCTTTTGAGAGATGGTATAGTATAATTCTCATCATAATGCTATATATACATATTATGTATATGTATATGAAGTACTGGGTCTCTATGGGATTTATTGTAAGATTTAAAATTGTTGTCTGCCATAAACTTTGGCAGTTAAAAGAGTTGGGGTCATAAACTGTAGTGAGTTAAAATGGTGGAAGATATAAATTATGATAGATATAAGAGTGGGTGAGTAAATTTGACCGCAGAAAATATGTTTCACTACAGTGTCTTGGTTTTTTAATCAAATATAAGGTGGTCGCCAGGGAATATATTCCCAATCAGTGAAATATACCCAAGTTAACTGGGTTTTATAGAGATTTTAATTAATACAAATGTGGAATTAAAGAAAAGAGAGAAAGAGAGAAAACGGAAATAAGTATGAAGGGCCTTAAGCCAACATGGCCTAGACCTGAGTCTTAAGAGAGAGAGAGATCAATCAGTCAGTCTTTTCTCACCACAAGGTCTGTCTAAGCAAGGATTCTAGTGACACCAGGCCAGCTCCATCTCAGCTGACTTCATCAGAGAGAGTTCCAGCTAGAGTCCTCTTCCAAGAGCTTCCCTTCTCCAGAGCCTGTCTTAAGAGATTCTTCCCAAGCGATCCTCATCAGAGATTTCCCCAAAAGGATTCTCATAAGAGATTTCTCCAAAAGGATTTTTTAAACATTCACAAGTCTGAGAAATTTCAAGATTTACATTATGGAACTATAGGCACTATTTATCATATATAGGAACTATAGATATTTATATGTACACAAATATACATATATTTATCTACACATGTGTATATAGACATAAACATGTAATCTATGTAGATATATTATAGGTATAATCTATAAATACGCTCTATATATAATACACAATCTATGGATTATTATAGACACATAATCTAGGTATACACTATAGATTATATAAGATATATATACATATAATCTACAAGATTGATGTATATATTATAGATTATATAATCTATCATATAAACAATCTAGTATGTGCATTATATGTTGTTATAATATATAGAATATAATCTTTATATATGTAATATATAGTATAAATATATATTATATATCTAATCTAATATATCTATGTATTTGTCTGTTTATCTCTCCATCTCTCCATCTGTCTATCTATCTATCTATCTATCTATCTATCTATCTATCTATCTATCTATCTATCTATCTATCTATCTATCTATGTATCTATCTATGTATCTATGTATCTATGCATCTATCTATCTATCTATCTATCTATCTATCTATCTATCTATCTATCTATCTATCTATCTATCTAATCTTTATGGGATTTGACGAAAGGCAGAGGAACTAGTAAGGAAAGAGGCCTGAATACTCCTAGAAATAAAGAGAACTGAGAAAAGATACAAAACTAAGAAGGGTAATGTTGTTATTACTTTTACAATTTATTATTTAATTAAACTATTATTATCAAAAGAGCACCATCTGACAGATTCAATGCCAGAGGAGTTATATACTTAGGAGGAAAAAGCGGAGCTGAAACAATTATTACTGTAGCCAAGTCATTAGTCTGGATTGAAACGCTGTAGCGAATCGCAAGTAAATACATTTTTAGTAAATGATTTGGCGCCACCTTGTGGTCAGTTTTGGCAAAGCTCTATGTAAACAAAACAGCTAGTAGTTCATAGATTTAGAAGTCAAAAAGCGGGAAATGGACAGCATTGAAGATCTGAGCACTCTAGTCAATGCAATGACCAATCATGGTTCGAGATCATCAGTGATGAAGAAGGCTTCTCACCTTTCCTAGAGGAGGTGATTGATTAAATGTGCAGACTGTGACAGTTTTTAGGTCCTGGCCAATGAGGGGAATTTGCTTTGCTTGACTATATACATTTGTTACAAAGGCTTTGATTTGATTTGATTTTTTTCAGCAGCAGTGGGAAGGGGGGAAGTGAGTGGGAGGTTTAAAAATCCTTGTTAGTCGAAAAAAAATTAAAATAAAAAAGAAAGGGTCCAGGGACATTAAGCACCTAATATGTGTCAGGCACTAGGTTAAGTGCTGGTGTTCCAAGTACAAAAGAAGAAAGTTCTTGCCCTCAAGGAACTAACAATTTAGAAAAGACAACAAATAAAAGAAGCTGAAAAGGAGGGGAGAAATACCTCCTAAAGATGGAGAAAGCCAAAGGAATGTAGCCACGAGGAAAATGAAGAGATGTCTGGCCTGGATATTATTCTGAAATGGAGTATTGGGAGAGTTCTTCACTCACTCTCCAATTAGAGGGGCAGAGGGTACTGCTGACGTATGAGTGCCATGGCTAAGGTTTTCTTTGACAATAATAGGTTCCTGATGGTGAGGTTTCTGGGGGCATAATGGAAAAGTTCAAAAAAGGGCAGTTGGTTAGGGAAATGAAGAAATGAACCAAGATTTGTACCTATGCTCTCTAACTCTCAAATCTAGCACTTAAATAATAGTTTTATTGTTGCCTTTGTTTTTTATACTGAAGTCAGTATCTCAATATCCCCCTTTGCTTGCCATGGAAACTTTCCTAGTAACAATGAAAAACAGTCCACCCAAAAGTGACCGGAAAATTATTGTATTTGATATCATATGCATCATGGAAGTCTGACATTCTGGTTCTAGAATCTCCTACTTACTCTAGAAAGAAAGAAGAGTCTATTTCATTATCCATTTTCAGGGACCAAAGTTGATCACTGCTTTATTTCAGCACATGTTTTAAAAAATGTAACTTTAATTTCCTTTTTCTTTTTGTCAATTATCTGGCATTTTTCTTCCTTTGACCCCTGCTTCCTCCCCAAAAAGGGAAAAACAAAACTCTTATAACCAGAGGCATGAGGATAAATGCTGAACAATTTATTTCAAACAAACAAACAAGCAAACTATATATGGGGCAGCAAGGTGACTCAGTGGATTGAGAGCCAGGCTCATAGATGGGAGGTCCTGGATTCAAATCTGGCCTCAGATACTTAAAGCAGGAAGGCTGGCCCGCAGCCTTCCCACAAAAGGAAAGATAGAAAGTTGACCTTGGGTAAGGACTGCAGCCAAGGAGATGGACAAGAAGCAGACAGATACACATGTAATATTTGACAATGGAGCTCCACAGAAAAGCCTTCCACTACTTAGCTATCACGAGGACATGATACCGCTAAGCAGCCCTAAATTAACAACAGGTGGATATAGGAGTATAGAGATTAGCTGAGAGGAAAACCCAGTCTTTTAGAGTGAATACTCTAAACCCAGACTGCTCTGGCTAGAGAATTAGGATGATAATAAGGAAAGGTCTTTGGAGAGAAAAGGAAAGATAGAGAGAGGAAGTTAAATAGTGAGCTTAGCCAGAGGCTAAGTTGCAGGAAAGACAGAGATAGGTGAGAGCTGATTCGGTAAGAGAGCTGGCCTTCCGTGGAGCTCCTATTTATTTCCATTGAGATGCAAATGTGCACAATACATAGGGATGAGTATATAGTGGATTACCATTGGTTAACAACAAGGTATAGGTGTGGTTTGTCTCAGCCAGGTAAGCACAAAAAGCTTTACTTGCCATGCACAAGACTGAGCATGCTCTCTTCTAAGACAATCTTTACATTCTAACTGTTTCCCTTGTCCATAGATAGGTGTGGACTGCTACAATACTTCTTAGCTGTGTGATCCTGGGCAAGTCACTTAATCCCCATTGCCTAGCCCTTACCACTCTTCTGCCTTGGAACCAATATTTAGTATTGATTCCAAAATGGAAGGTAAGGGTTAAAAAAACAAACATACTAGATTTTTCTCCAAACCTTTAATTTAAATATGTGAATCTTTATATTTCAAGCATGTCTTATAAACATATTGGATTCTCCTTTCTAAACCATTGTACTATTCTTCTCCAATTATAGGTGAGTTTATCCCATTCACATTTATGATTTTTTCTTTCTCTTTATTTTCCAATGGTCTCTAGAATATTTTCCTTTTTCAAAAAATCCTTACCTTCCATCTTAGACTCAATACTATGTATTGCTTCCAAGGCAGAAGAGAGTTAAGAGCTAGGCAATGGGGAGTTAAGTGAGCTGGCTAGGGTCACACAGTTAAGATGTGTCTAGGCTTTTGAACCCAGGACCTCTCATCTCTAAGGCCTGGTTCTCAATCCACTGAGCCACCTACCTGCCCTCTCCAGCATATACTTCTAAAGTCCTTTTAAAGTTGGCATCTGAAACTTTAGGTTACCTAGTTTCTCACCAAAATACTTAGAAAGAAGCATATTATTTATTTTTAAATAAGTCATTTTAAAAAATCACCATAGCTTTCCAAGGTAACTCTTCCCCTTCCTCCTAGAGAGCTATTTCATATAACAAATACTAACTTTTAAAGATTTTTTTAAACATGATTTTATTTGGTCATTTCCAAACATTATTCTTTGGAAACAAAAATCATTTTCTTCTCCTCCCCCCCACCTCTCTCATAGTCGACACATGATTCCACTGGGTATCACATGTGTTCTTGACTCGAACCCATTTCCGTGTTGTTGGTATCTGCATTAGAGTGTTCATTTAGAGTCTCTCCTCTGTCATGTCCCCTCAACCCCTGTATTCAAGCAGTTGCTTTTCATCGGTGTTTTTACTCCCACAGTTTATCCTCTGCTTGTAGATAGTGTTTTTTAGATCCCTGCAGATTGTTCAGAGACATTGCATTGTCCCTAGTGGAGGAGTCCATTACCTTCGATTGTACCACAGTGTATCAGTCTTTTAAAGATTAAACAAAATTAGAGGAAAAAAATCAGCATATCTATCTCTTGGTACATAAAGTATGAAAATGTGCATACTGTACAGCACTTGTGGACCTCCCATCTCTACAAAGGGAAGGGGGATAAGTATTATTTAAATTGTAACCTTCAGGATTCTTTCATATTTTTTGCATACTATACTCAAGTTTTTAGGGCTCTTTGAGATTTAGTTAAAATCAGGAAGAACTTCAAGTCTCTTAAATAAGCTGCCATCACTGTCAACATCATTGTCAGGTCTAGTTCCTCTGAGCTCTAAAAAGAGATCATAGGATTGTCAATTGAAAGCTGGAAGGGACCTTAGAGATCATCTGTCCAACCCCCTTAATTTAGAGGCGAGATGAAAAGCTTGACTTCATGTTTCTGTTTCTCTTTTGCTGAGAAATAATTCTTACCTTTTGAGCTTTAAATTCCTCATGCAATTCTCCATGCTGTCCTTCAAATTCTTCTGTTCTTTAGAAGCTTTTGCTTTGCAGCAGGCACAATTTTGTCAGGATATTGTACTAGGCAGTGTGGCTTAGTGGACAGAGCAGTAACCTTGGTGGATGAATGATCTGGATTCAAATCCTGGCTCTGACAAATACTGGCTGAGTTTCCTCTCATGGTCCTAGGCAATTCTGTGATTATGAATTGCAGGACAATTAAAGACCTACATTAGTACAGGCATTTCCTTATTGCTACTTTTCTACCATGAAGAAATCATAGGTCTAGATCCTTTTTCTTTGCATTCCACCCTCCACCTCTCCAAAACTCACACCAAAAGCATAGCAAGCCCTACATATACTCTCACTCAAGAAGTTAGAGTGTATTGTCTGAATTTTGAGGACACGCATATTCATTTTACATCATAGTTGAATTCCTGAGTTATTTCAGGCACATCTGACTTTTTGAGACTCCATTTGGTATTTTCCTGGCAAAGATACTAGAGTGGCTTGCCTTTTTCTTCTCCAGCTCATTTTACAGATGAAAAATCTAAGGCAAACAGGGTTAAGTGACTTGCCCAGGAACATACAACTAGTGTCAGAAATTAGATTTGAATTTGGGATTTCCTGATTCTATGCCCAACACTATCTACTGTGCCACCTACTTGCCTCTAAAAAAATGGTGTATGATCCACTTTTTGTCAATTTATTTAAAGGAATTATGCTGAACACATTAAAAAAAATGCAGGGAAACAATTTGCATGTACAGATCCACCTTGGATAATGCACTCACTTCAAATTGAAATTTGGAATTTTTCTTTATTAGATTCTTTTCTTCCAGGGCATATCTGAACTTCAACGCGTCTTTTGTAGACAGGGACAGTGCTATGAATACTGACCAGAATCTCGTGGAAGATTCTGGTCATTCATGGGCATTCCAGCTCATCTGTCTGCCAGATGAAGAAATGAGACAGAGAGGAAAGGTTGAGGTATTCAAATATGAGTCTGGCAGATGTAAATAGCCCAGATTTGCCAGGCAATAAACATTTTAATGAGTTCTTCATAAGAGAAAGTTTTCAGGTTGTAGCTACTATGGCAGTAGGAAAGTCAATCAAACAGAACACTTTCCCCCCTGCATTCTTTTGTCTATAATTGTTATTTGGTCTTGGTGATTGTGTGAGTGGATATTTTTATTAACGGTTCTCTTTTCTATAGTGTTTTAAGGTTTGGAAAGTGCTTTTCTCATAGCCATTTTGTGAAGTAGTCCCTGCAAGTATCATTTCCTTCCCTCTAGTTACTTCTCCTCCATTTTACAATGAATTGAAAAGTAGTGAAATAAAGTGATTTGCTAACAGTCAGAACTGGGATGAGAGCCCTAAGGGGGGGGGGGTTGGAGCTTCCCCTGCCCTCCCTCCCCCCAGTATTTAAAGGGCTCTGACTTGGCATATAACCCTCCAGCAGAGTTTAAAAAAAGCCAATCAATGATTGTTTGTGACTCAAGCTACTCAATCACTAATTAGATACTTAATAAGTAAACATTTGCCAGACAGTGATAAGCAGTTAGGATTACAAAAAAAAGACATAAACAGTGCAGGCCTTCAAGGAGCTTATATTCTAATGGGGGAAGATAGTATATGCCCATATAGAGAGTGTATATTTATAGATATGAAAAATCTATACATATATATTTTATATAGGTATATTTATATATGCCCACAGATAGATACAGTTCTATTTATATATTAGTATATTGTTGTTGTTGTTTAGTCACTCAGTTGTGACTGACTCTTTGTGACTCCAGGGACCATAATGGCAGAACAATAATGCTCATGGAGTTTTCTTTTGCTATTTTCCTTTCCAGTGGATCTTGGCAAACAGAGATTAAGTGACTCACCCAGGTTCATTCAACTAGTGAGTGTCAGGATTTGAATGCTGGTCTTCTTGACTCCAGGCCCACATCTCTATCTACTGAGCTACCTAGCCACCAATATATTCATATATATATGTATGTATATATGTATATGTATATAAATATGTATGTATATAAAATATAGATACAAATTTACTTTCCAGAGGAAGATGATGGTAGTTGGGGGAGATTGTGAAAGGGCTCTGGAGGAAGGTTGTTCTTGAAGGAAGACAGGGACTCTAAGAAGTTAAGATGAAGAAAGAAAGAATTCCAGGCATGAGGAGAGCTAATACGATGTCACAGAGATGGAATATTATGTATGAGGACCAACAAGAAGGATAATATGTCTGGATAGTAAAATATGTGGAAGGAAATAATGTGTAAGAAGTATGGAACAATAGAAAAGGTAGAGTTTGGGAAGAGGAGATTATATTTATATTTAATCCCAGAAGTAACAGAGAGAGAACAGGAGTTTATTGAGTAGAGGAGTGACACAGTCAGGCCCGCTCTTTAGTAAAATATTGGCTGTTAAGTGGAGGATAAATTAAAGTTTGGCACCTAATTATCAGGAATAGTTCAGCAAAATGGGAATTTGCCAGATGGTACAATGAGGTGAATTTCTCCCCTGCCCAGTTTGGCTCCTTTTCCTTGTGTAAGTGTCTTGCACCAGTGTCTTGAGGTTTTGGTCCTCTCATCAAGGTGTGCTTTCCAACTCTCTCAAACCACTCCATTATGAGTGGTTGCTTCATCTTTGTAACACTTTGTAACACTTGCCCCAGGCACAAAAACTCCTGGTTCTGGGTCTGCCTGGCACTCAAACTTTGTCTTTTGATTGTGAGACAAGTGTTCTACCCTAGTATTCTCTTCCCCAGTACACCTGTGCATTTTTTTTTTAAACCCTTACCTTCCCTATTGGCCTTGGAATCAATACTGTATATTGGCTCCAAGGCGGAAGACTGGTAAGGGCTAGGCAATGGGATTAAGTGACTTGCCCAGGGTCACACAGCTGGGAAGTATCTGAGGCCACATTTGAATCCAGGACCTCCTGTCTCTAGACCTGGCTCTCAATCCACTGAGCCACCAGGCTGCCCCCTTACACCTGTGCATTTTTAACTGAACTAAACACACAAGCAACTCTACTTGGCAAAAGTCAAGAGGAATTGGAAAATTCCCAAAATTACTTTAGGATAAAGACAAAATAAAAATAAAAGATAATTTTTCCTTCATTATTATAATGCAATAATCATAGTATATATATTGCGTATGTGCTATTAATTCTTCTGATTTTCTTCAGTAATTAGACCCATATTGGATCCATCTGGTCCTAAAAAATGTTTTAATTTCCAATAAATAGACATTTTAAGGAGTGTTTTTAAAAAATCTGACTTATCAAGGCTTAATTTATTAGATAATTTTTATGTATATGTACATTTTGAACAACATATTCAGGTATATTTTAATATTTTTCTTATCTATGAGATCCAAAATGGCACCATTGTTGTCAACGGCCATTTTTGTATGTATATATACGCATATATATTTGATTAGATATGTATATATGGGTATGTACATATATACATACTTAACTATATAGGTCTATAAACATACAAAATATGTGTGTACATATATACAATAGATATATCAAGCAAAAAGCTAAAACTGAGCCTATATTTGACTTCTTTATGGTTTAGTAGAACTTTCTCTATATAATATATAGATTTAAAACCCTTAGTTTCTGTATTACTAACAACTCTAAATAGGCAAACAGGGTCACATAGCTAGGAAGTATCTGAGACTAGATTGGAACCCAGATCCTCTTGACTCCAGGCTTGGTTCTTTATCCACTGAACTACCTAACTGCCCATACACATGTACACACTAACACATAATTATAACATATAACATATAATATAATTATAGATTACGTATTATATAATATACACATGCACACACGAAGAGATATTGGGACCTAAAATTCTCAAATATCATGCCACGAGAGACTAAAGCCTGGAAGGTTCTGTTAAATTAAACAGAAGTAAAATATTGACTTGTTTATGCATTTTCATTTGTTTGCCATGGAAAGACTAGTCTAGCTGATTTTGAAGAGCCTTGTCACCAAGTTGGTCCACTATGACATTGCAGAAGGGTTGTGATCTATATCAGAATAGGGATTACCCATACTGATCTTTATTGATTAAGCACTTATTATGTACCAAATACTGTGTTGAACGCTGGGGATATACATTCAAAAGTGAGCCATTCTTTATAAGTTTATATTCTAATATGGGGAGATGACACATATTGGGGCGTATTGGGGGCATTTTGGTCTAATAAGTCACAAGGAGGGTGAGTAGAGCCAAAGGGAAGATGAGCCATTTGATAATAGTAATATTGATTTGATTAGGATTCCTAGAACAAAAGACAGAACATGGTGTGTGTTGTGGGGGAGGTAGGGCAGAGGATAGAAGATATAGGGGCAGCATAGGTGAACCTTTTCCAAATTTGAGTGTCCAGAGGGCAAATTCAAGTTGTCTGTGAGCCCAGCATCACTGGAGGGAGCTGAAGGAGAAAGTCCTTGCTTTGGGCACCTGGACAGTGAGGTGGCGCATGCAAAAAATGTTCAGGTGCTGGGAAAAGGGGGAACAGAGCAACTCCCCAAGTGCCGGCTCTGTATGTGTGCCATGTCTTTGCCGACACAGGTATAGGGCATCAGGGCAAGATGGCAAGAAGAAGAGTGAGCTATAGGAGTTTGGGCTCAAGCACTCACCTATTAGGATAGTATCAGTCCCAGGGCAAGTATTCAGAGCTAAGTATATTAAATTACCAAGGGCATAGTCCCAGGAGATCGGTCTTAGAGGCAGGAATCAGAATGAATATCAAGAAGAAGGCTGGAGTGGATGCTTTGAATTATATTTATATATATGTATATCTACACAGAAACACACTTAAATATATACGTACATGTGTGTATGCATGTATACATCATTTTATTTTACGTAAGTCTGTGCTTGCTCATGGAAAAAATGTGTCAGTGAACATAGTAACCCTTTTTTTTTTTAATGCTTGTGCCTTTGCTCAACAGACTGTGACATTGGAACAAACTATTAAACATACCCAAGAGAGTTACGATGATGAGATTCAACTTTACAATGAGCAGATTGAAACTCTGAGGAAAGAGATTGAAGATGCAGAAAGAATGCTGGAAAAATACACTAATGACTGCCGCCAGCTGGCAATATACCAGCAATCGCTAGAAAATGAATTGGAGCGATACAAGCGTATCATTGAGAATGAAGATAACAGGTACTGTGGTCCAGTGCCATGGAAAGAGAACGTTTCACTTTTATGATGCTGGGAGCTTATTGTTTTGGGAGAAATGTGACTCTTACAAGGGGAGCTGGGCAGTCAGATCTGAAGAGACAGGCAACAAGCGATTACTCTTTTAACTTTATGCTTTGATATATTTGTTTTTTATTCTGGCTCCAAGGATGGTCTGACTGGAGGGCTCTTTTTATCAGGAGTCAGGCTCTTTCTGTAGGTTCAGAGTCCTTTGTACTATTTAGGGGACTTTTTTGGTTCTTTTTCTTTTTAAAATGACATTTAAATGGATTCATTTATTAAAATAGTTTGTCTTATTATTATTTTAAAACTTTTACCTCAGTACTAAGTATCTATCAGTTCCAATGCAGGATAGTAAGTGCTAGGCAATTGGGGCTCACTGACTTGCTTAGGGTCACATAGCTAGCAAGTGTCTGAGTCTAGGACTTCCTGTCTCTAGCCCTGGCAGTCTATCTATTGAGCCATCTACCTGCCTCTTAGAATCAGTTTTAAGTCAGAAGACCAGCAAGGGCTTGGCAATTGGGATTAAGTGACTTGCCCAGAGTTGTACAGCTAGGAAATACTTGATGCCAGATTTGAACCCAAGCATAGGTTCAATTTGCTACCTATTTGCCCATTTCATTTTTTTTTACATCATCAAAATTTTCCCCAGTTTCCCTTTCCTGTCCTCTCTTGGAGAGAGCCTTTCTTTATAAGAAATAATATTTCTAAATAAGAGAGAAAAGAAATCATTAAATATTGATCAATAAATAGAAAAAGTTTCAAAATGTGCTTTGTACCATACCCATAGATAACCCATCTTTACAAAAGGTTTCTTTTGGGGTCTTTTTTCTTGTCATTTCTTTGGAGTCATGCTTGTTTCTTCTAATTTGCAACATTCTCTTTCATTTTGTGATGGTTCTTTCCATTGACATTATTGGAGCCATTGTTTATATTGTTTTCTTGGAACTTCATTCTGCATTAGTTCATATAAATCTTTCCAAGTTTTTGTCTTCCATCATGTCACTTCTTCTAGCAGAGTAATATTCTAATACATGAATTTGCCACAGTTTGTTTAGACACCTCCTTCCTGTAGCTGATATACCTCCACTTAATTTCCAATTCTTTGCTATCTCAAAAAAAATGTTACTACCAATATTTTGATGTATATAAGTTCTTTCTTCTTATCAATGGCCTCCTAGGGGTATAAGTCTAGCAGTGAAATCTCTGGGTTGAAACTCTAGATATTTTAGTAATTTTATTTTTATAACTTCAAATTGCTTTCCAAAATGGTGGTTATCTATTTGGGGAACTTCTTAATGTGCTTCCCTTTTATCATGTTTTTGTCCAAATGTGAACTTTCTTTGATAACTAAGCATAATCTGAAGTTAGATAGTCTGTCAATATTGATTATTGAAAAGTATTTGTGATTCCAATCCCTTCATTCAATGTCCTACTCATTGTGTTGGAGGTTTTTGGGGGCTACGTCCATTGAGTAAAAGCCCTGTTAGGAGATGTCAAGCTGTCAAGGTTTAGAGTATGAGCCTGGTGACAAACTGTTGTACAAGGACCCTCCTAACTAAGTTTGGAGAGGCTCATTACTAGAAAACTATCATGTCATGAATTTTAAAAATCATAGCAGCTCATAAAACTGCCTTCTATAGCAGGAAGGGGTTGTGAACTGTGTTGGTGGAGGGAATATCTAGACTAAAGGAATCATAGCTCTTTTGAAGTAAAGAATGATTCCAGATGTGTTATTTTTGATGGGAGAAATGACTTCTATAAATGGATATTGTTATATAAGAATATATCATTACACATTAAATTTTTAGAAATTTTATTTTTAAACCCTTACCTTCTGTCTTAGAATTAATACTGTGTATTGGTTCTAAGGTAGAAGTGCTAGGTAATGGAGGTTAAGTGACTTGCCCAGGGTCACACAGCTAGGAAGTGTCCCAGTCAAATTTGAATCCCAGACCTATTGAGCCACCTAGCTGTCCCTCCTATAATAAGTTTAAAGGGACATTCCCTAGCCTTTCCTAGATGGAATTACTGTACATAAGAAGTAATCAGCACCTCTCTAGAGTGTTTTTTTTTTAAACCCTTACCTTCTGTCTTGGAACCAACAATACTGAGTATTGGTTCCAAGGCAAAAGAGTGGTAAGGGCTAGGCAATGGGGGTCAAGTGACTTGCCAAGGGTGACACAGCTGGGAGGTGACTGAGGCCAGATTTGAACCTAGGATCTCCCATCTCAATACACTGAGCTACCCAGCTTCTCCCTTGGAGTGTTCTTTTGCTAATTTTTAATGAGGTTATATTTGTGTGTATAAGACAGAAGAAGAAAAAGAAATACTAAGGGATAACTATGTGCTTGTGTATGTTGTGGCTAGATCCTTGCTCTGCCTACCAGAGATGCAGCTTTTCACCTGGTCCCAAGAAAATAAAGCAAGAAATCTCATATTTTTCCTATACCGTTCCTACTACTGCTGATCTAGTTGGGCAATATTTTATCACCTACTTTGTTATAATATCTATGCTCTGATCCCCATTTATCTTTGAAATGGCTTGTTTGCATTCCAAGCTTTTTGATTTGAGAGGATTGGGGGGAGGGAGTGCCTATTACTTATATTTATTTATTTTAAATCCTTACCTTCTGTCTTAGAATTACTGCTAAGTATTGGTTCCAAGGCAGAAAAGCATTATGAGGGACAGGCAATTGGGGTTAAGTGACTTGCCCAGGGTTACATAGCCAGGAAGGTCTGAGGTCATATTTGAACCCAGGACCTCTGGTCTCTGGGCCAGGTTCTCTATCCACTAAGTCACCTAGTTGTCTCATGGGAAGTTATTGCTTTTAAAGGGAGGTGTCAGCTTTGAATAAAGGAAGTTCAATCCTATTAACAAGAGTCGATCATCTCAATCTAGGAACATAGCTTTCAGCTGGACCTTTGTCCCAAGCTATTGCTCTGATTAGATCTAAGCCCATTATTAAATTCCCTAACAGATCCAAATGTCTAGGAGATCACAAGCATTCAATCAATAATTATACTAGGAGCCTCAAACCAGGGACATTTTTATTGCTCATTAAGTACAATTGATAATTAATTTATATGTCAAAGCCTTAAGGTTTATACAGAGAAATTTAGGTCTATCTAGATTCTGGGTTGATTTACATTATTATTATTTTTTAACCCTTACTTCTAGCTTAGAACTGGTGACCCAGTTGCCCAAGATTAGGGATCTCTGTGCGACACAGCTCATGTCTATACTTCAAAAGCAGTGTCATTTCACCAGCATGGCTACTTTCATTGCTGACACAGATTATTTAACCCCTCCATACCTTAATAGACTATCTCCTTAATTTGCTATACACTTTCTCTAGCTAGTGGACACCTTTCTGATGGTAGGTCTCTACGAATGCAGTTACCCCAGTCCTCAACTGATAGAGATGGTTTAAGGCTAAGTCTCTGCATAAAACCTTCCCATCTTTGCTTTTGATTTCCTGGCAAAGCTTTTGAGGATCCTGAGCCCTCCACATGACACAGTGAAGCATAGGCGTGGGATTTAGCTGTGAAATGTTCTTTATTAAGGCATTATTCTTGGCTTTGAAACGGATAATTTTTTGTGGTGTCATGAAGCAAGAAGAAAGTAGAAAAATACTACCAGAAAAACCAATAAGAAGCAGTTCATGTTTTGTTTTGTTTTCATTTTGACAGTCATGCCTGTGGCATGAATATTAAGAGCCAAAATCACTCTTACATTTTCTTGACCTTTCGTTAGTGTAACAATTTTTGGAAATTGTGACCAGTGGGCTTTGATTTATATTATGGAGGAAGCTATATACTTAATGTTGTAGACAGTAGGACTTGAAAGAATGTTAAGATGTCACCAAAGCCTCAGGAAAGTACTGTAAAAAGAGATAATTGGTTCCCCTTGGCTTTAAAAAAGATGCTTATTTTTATAATTTCTTAGTATTCAGAAAGTATAATACATAGTGGAGAGACCCAAACAGTGGCTATTTCATATAATATAATGTGTATATAAAATAAGAAGTTGGTCAAGCTTGCTCTGGTAAGTTTGTCTACCTTCCTCACCATACTTGATGAAATTATAGGGGATGGACCTTTTCTAGTGACTTGGAGCTACCTTTTGATGATGGATGGCTGAGAGTAGTACCTTTTCTGGAGCCAACTGGAAATCAACTTTTCTAAAATCCATTTCCTGGGTTTTGCCTAAATCCAGTCCTAATCCTGTTCTGTTCTAGTGAAATCATATCTAGAGTGGGGCATACACCTTCCCCATAGCCCATAAAAATTTGTCCTTATGCCTTGGGGACTCTTTTCTAGTGCCTTTTCTCCCTTAGATTCCCAACACTGGGAGAAGAGAAGCACATGTCAGTGGAGGAGTATGTGCTTGCTTAGGCAAGTCTGAGACTAGACCTTGACTCCATGATTGCCTTTTTCTGCCTTTTGGTTACCTGTTTTCGAGGGTTTCTTCAACTCTTCACTCTTATTCATCATACTCAATCAATTTCAAAGTTTACCTTCATAACATGTTTCCTATATGTTCCATTCTCTTCTCTGACCCTGGAACCATCCTGGTCTAGCCCCTCCTCTCCTTTTGTCTGCTGCTATAGCCTGCTATTTGTTTTCCCTTCTTCAAGTTTCTCCTCAATCCAGTCCATCCTCTACTCAGCTGTAAAATTGCAGCTAGGTGGTTCAATGGATAGAAAGCCAGATGGTTCTTGGTTCAAACCTGGCCTCAGATACTTCCTAGCTGTGTGACCCAGGGAAAGTCACTTAACCCCAGCTGCCTAGCCTTTACTACTCTTCTGTCTCACAACCAATACTTGCATCAATTCTAAGACAGAAAGTAAATGTGCTTTTTTAAAAAATGATATTCCTAGAAAACTGGTTGCATAAGTCTGACTATGTCACCTCTATACTCAATCAATTCCAGTGATTCCATATTACTTCCCAGGTCAAATATAAAACACTCTGGCTTTTAAAGTCCTTTATAATCTGGGTACTTCCTACTTTTTCAGTCTTCTTACATCTGATTCTCCTCCACATATTGTACAATCCAATAATATTGTTCTCTTGTTTATACCTGGAATGAGACACTCCATCTCCTGACTGTTCATTTTCATTGGCTATCTCTACTCTTTGAAATTCTCTCTTTCCTCATCTCCACTGCTTGGTTTCCCTGGTTTCTCTCAAGTTTCAACTAAAGTCCCACCTTTCGTGAGAAGCCTTTCCCAGTCTTCCTTAATCTTACTGTCTTTTACCTGAGCCACTACTTCCAATATGTTTGTACATAATTCTTTTCCTGCTGTCTCCCTCATTAGACTTTAAGACCCCTGAAATCAGGGACTAGATTGTTCTCCTCCCCCTTTATATTATATTCTCAGTGTTTAATCTATAATAAATGCTGGTAGACAGACAGCTAAGTGTCCAGGTGGATAGAGAACCAGGGCTAGAGAGGGGACAGTCCTGGGTTCAAAAATGGTCTCAGACACTTCCTAGCTGAGTGACTCCAGGCAAGTCACTTAACTTCCATTGCCTTATTGTCTTTCTGCCTTGGTACTGATACTTAGTATTTATTCTAAGAGAGAAAGTAAAGGTTACAATAAAACAAACAAACAAATAAATGCTAGTACAATGACTGACTCTATTGAGCACAGGTCAGGAACTAGTGATACTGAGAAATGAATGTTTTTAGTCTTGGTTACTAACCTTTAAATGGAGAGTTTACCATGTCCTCCCAGCATGGTGGAAATCATCTAGTAAGAGGGTCATGACACCTATCCAACACTATGGGAGGCATCCCTTACTGCTCTGGACTCTATGGGGGCAGAGGCAGGACTCGGGTTGATCAGAGGCTCTTCTATATAAATCCATTTTCCCTGTATTATGAGAAACAGCCTTGAGTGGCAGAGAGATAACTTTAAAATCAGGAAGGTCTACGCTTAAATGTAACTTTTCACACTGATATTCTAGGCAAGTCCCTTCATCTCATTGAATCTTGTATAAATTCCTAAATGTTATCTTCTGCAACTGTGGTACCTTATCATGACATTATTATATTATATATACTTATATATCATAACTTATTATCAAGATATCACCCTGTGTCATTTATCCTCTTCAAGACAAAGGATGAATAGCTAACAGATGACATTATTATTATTAAATCAAATATCTATTTGAAATGACCAGTGATGTGATCAATTTGATATGTAGATCATATCTTTGTTTTGCTTAAAGAGCCAATCTTGCTCCTTGAGTTTAAAAAAAAATTATTACTATTGCTTGAAGAAATAGGCATGGAAAGAGAATTCTTTCTGGTTGTCTTTGTCAGGCTGAATTCTGCCATAGTGGGAACACCGATCACACTCTTCACCCAGAGCTACCAAGCTTCTTACAACCTGCCTTCCAACAGAAAAGGTAACACCCCTCCACCTTTCTCTCCACTAAAAACAAAACCTTTCCTCTTTAGGGAAGAGAAGAGAAAGCTTATTTCAGCCTCTCCTCTGCATATGCTTTCACTACTTCTGAAAAGTGTTATCATGGAGGGAGCATGGTGGATATGAGTGTCGCTTTCTTCCCTCACACCTAGTACACCGTGGGTGCTAAATAAATGATTAAAAAAATAATCTATGCTGAGAGAGGCCCAGATGTCATTCTGAATGAGAGACAGATTATACCCAAAACCATTTAGTTCAAGTTCCTGAAGGAAATACGTGGTTGCAGAATATTACCTTATTTTAAAATGAAGTGCAAATAGGTTGTGTTCACAAACCTGGCCTATCTCACAAAAGACAATTTTGTTTTATTGATATGATTTAATGGAGCTTACCATCAGAGTGAAATTACATTATTTTGCTCCTTGGTGATGCTTCTCAGTGATGAATCTGCTTAGAATGGCAGTAATGAAGATGCCTGTAACACTAAATAATTGAACATTTTATCTAAAACACTACAGATGTAAACCAAAACAGTTTTGTGCAGAGTAGGGATGTGCAATCAGAAACCAAACCACCTAGGATTTGAATGAATAGAGCATTTTAGAAGGAAAGAGAAAATGGTAATGTTGATAATATCTACTATAGGGCTTCTCTTTCAGTGTTTTTCAAATGAAGGCTATGGTAAATTCTGAAGAGTTTGAAGAGAACTGTTTAAATCTTTGTGTGCCCTCCCCCCTCCTTTACGGCAGCCTATAATCCTCTCGCTATCCCTTCCAACCTTATAATTTCATGGCATTGTGGTCCTGTGGAAAGAATATAGGATAGAAAGTCAGAGGACCTGGGTTCATGCTCTAATTCTGCTACTTACTAGTAGTGAGATTTGGGACAAATGATTCCTTTTCCCTGGATCTTAGTTTCCTGATCTGTAAAATGAAAGGTTTGGACTAGATTAGGGGTTCTGAATCTTTTTTGCACCATGGACCCCAATAATCGTTTGGTGAAGTCTATGGACCCCTTCTGAGAATGTTTTTAAGTGCATAAAATGAAATGTAAGATTACACAGGAAACCAATTATACTGAAATGTAGTTCAAAATATTTGAAAAAGTTAATAGACCCCAGAAGAACTCCTTGACTAGATAATTGTGAAGGTGCCTTTTAACATGCGGTCCTAGTCAACTATTTACTTCCATAGTTTTTGTCTCAAAGATATTTAACATGAGTTTAGATGCAAAAGAAATATTTACATTTTGTTTTGTATAATGACATTCAATCTAGTGACATTTTTTTTTTTAAGATATCACCCGAGCTATGCAGGATATAACAACAGTAAAACCAAGACAAAAAGGTCTCCCAAAGAAAGCTTCAAGGAAGAAGGAGATTATAGCTAAGGACAAAACAGATGAAACTTTAGAGGATCAACCAGCCAAAAAATCTGTAGAAGGCAAAGACCAAGTGCAACTTCAAGATGAGAGCCAACCAAAGCTAGAAGTGAGACCTGGAGAAGCAGGGACCCTAAAACCAGAAATAGCTCCAGAGGATGTGCCAGATGGTGCACGATTAAGCAAAGCCTTTGGTAAAGTATGCAATATTATTAAAGAGAGAGTAAGAAGTGACAAAGTACCTGAGCCTCAATCTGATCTCTACACCAAAGGGCGCTATGTACTTGTCACAGGAGATGCCAGCTATACAGACCCTGACTTTTGTTCCTCATCCATCCCAGCAAAAGGTGGGATTATTGTTTCTATTGACCAGTCTGAAGAAGATGATGTAGAGCCAGTACCTGGGCTGCCTGAACCCCCATGCCCAAATGGAAAAGATGACCCTCAGGAGTATGATGATGAATACAAAAATCAAGAACATTCTGGAGATATAAAGAATGAAAACCAAAACAGAGATCAGAGGAAAGTGGGAGAAAAAACTGATGACATTTCAAAAGAAAAGGGGACTGTGAAGCCCTGCCCAGTAATCATACCTGGTCCAAATGGACATTCTGCAGACCCTTTTCAGAAGAACAAGAAAGATAAAGCTACTGAGGCAGCAGATAAAGGGCTACCAGAGAAGGGTCCCCATGGATCCATGACCTATGAGAAGGTAGAGGTGGTAGAATCTATTGAGAAGTTTTCAACTGACAGAATTCAAACTTATGAAGAAACAGCAGTGATTGTAGAAACAATGATAGAAAAGACAAATAGGAAGAAACTGGGAGACAAAAGCTCATAGATGGTCCAGACTTAAAATAGAAAATATACTCAATAAATCTCTGAGTGGGGTATTTAGAGTGAATGATGAAATAATGAGCTTTGTTGTTTGTGCAAGATTACAATTGATATCTCTGGAGTTTCTAAAGAAAGCTTTAATCCTAAAATTAAAAGTTCTCTTTCTTTGAGTAATCACGTTAGCAATTTATAGTAATCTGGGTGAATATACATTTTCAAGAAATGAAACATAAATATTTTTACATCTTTACAATGAAGTTACTATCAAATATTTATACTTATTGAGAAATCCTCTTTTCTAGCATGTTTGTTTCAGGCATTATTTTTCAGGAATTATCACTGTTGGGTTTCCAGATTGAAAAAAAATGTTAGCTTTCATCATTTGGCTCTTTTGCATTCAATAAAAGCATTATAATCTCCAGAATGTGTTTGTAGTAGCTGTATTTTCACATGAATATGAAATTAAGATTTACAAACCATATATTGTTGGGAGGCTTTGGAGACACTGGGCAAAGTATTTTGTCATATTTTCATAACATATGGAAATTTCTCACTTACAGATTACAGACCTAGGTAAGTCTTAAGGAACGTTAACATTCTCAATGCACTGTGCACAATATGTAGTTACTTATTTATAGTAAAACGAATGTATACTCCCTGAAGAAAGGGACTACTTTTCATTTTCTATTTTTTTTTGTCTCCTTAACATCTAGATCAGTACCATACATATAGTAGGTGCAAATTGTGAATGAAATAAAAATATATATTAAGCATAAGACAAGACTTTATGAAAAAGCAAGGGAGGTTTTCTCTGATTCTTTTGTGATCTTGGCAAATAATTTAACCTCTTTGGGTCTCAGTTTCCTTAGAATGAGGGTCTAAATAGTCTCTGAGGTTCCTTCTAACTCTAAATATATAAATGTTTGACCTTTCCACTGTTTGACTTTTCTACTGTTCCTTCTGTTGCTTCTAAGGCTCCATTTTTATTTTCACATTATGAAATCAAATCTTCCCTATTAGCATTTGCAAGCCTCCCTTTAAAAAATCTAGAATGCATAATAATACTGAGTAAATGTTCTTAAACAGGTTATTACTTCAGCTAAAAATAATTAGCAGCTGACAAGACAATTGCATTTCAGCTACAGGAATTGACAAAGTCATATGTTATGTTCTATTGTTTCAGTTTCATGTACAACAGAAAGAATGCTAAATGCAATTACTTTTCTCGGTGGGGCTTTAAAAGGCCTGTTCTAAATTTGTTTGGGTTTTTGATTTCAGGAAATATTTTATACAAAATCCTTTTGAAGAGAGGAATAATTAGCCCACTCATCTGCACAGTAGTGAAATATTTATAATCTAATAGCTTATGCCAGAGTGATGGAAAGCATTTCTGGGAGCCCAAATAGAAACCCAGAACCTAAGTATGAAGTATGATCAGCAAGGACATTATTAGAAGGCACAGAATCACTTTGCTGGAATTTGAGTATTGGTGGGGGAGATGCAATCCATTCTTTTTTATTAAAAACATTTTTAGTGCTGGTAGTGGATAGAATATCAGATCTGGAGTCAGGAAGACTCATCATCCCCCTGAGTTCAAATGTGCTCTCAGACACTAGATGGGTAAACCTGAGCAAGTCACTCAACTCTGTTGGCTTCAGTTTCCTCATATATAAAATGAGCTAGAGAAGGAAATGGCAAACCATTTCAGTGTTGTGGTCAAGAAAATTTCAAATGACATTATGAAGAGAAACAAATGAAACAACGAACAACAAAAGTGCTGCATAGTCTGACATTCTTATGGAAAATAAAGAATACATTTTTGGAAAGTAAGATTAGTTTTATATTGCATAAGCATTTTTAATTTAGTGTTCTAGGTCTACCTTAAGGTGAAATGCATCTACACTGGAATTTGCATAAATAAATGGTGTACAATATGGGATAGTTTTTTTTTTAATAATTCTTACATTTGCAGGCTGACCTTAAGAAAGCTTTTCTTTTGTTTTACTTCATGGTTGTGTGGAGTTCAAGGTTCTAGGCCTGTCTTTGACACTTATTATCTATGTTTCTTTCACTTTAAAATCTTCTCTACAAAATAAGAATTGATTAGATCAGTAGTTTTAACACATTTTATTATCAGAACCACTTTACATTTAAAAATTATTGAGGACCTCCCTGAGAAGCTTTGGTTTCTGTGAGTTTTAGTTACTTATTTACAAATATTAGAAATGAAAACATCCTCATATTATTATGAAAATAGGGCAGTGGTGTCAAACTCAAATAGAAATAAGGCCACTAACCAGTAGCTAAGAATCCCTGTAGGCTATATAATGACTTAGGAAAAAACACAACAATATATGAACTTTACCATGACTTACTGTACTTTTATTTGTTGAATATTTTTTTGTTGAATATTTCTGTTGAATATTTTTGTTGAATATTTATTTGTTGAATATATCTCAATCATATTTAAATCTGGTTCTGGCCTCACTCAGGAACTTTGCTGTATGTAGGCATCATGTTGGACACTTTTGGTCTAGGAGATTTCCAGGGGTTCTTGGATCACACTCAGATATAAGGTGGGATTTGAGCAGAATCTTGAATGAAGCCAGACTCAGTTCTTCCTCAATCCCTCGCTTGCTCGTGTGCTGGGAAGGGGGTAAGGCATGGGATGAAACCCAATGATTGCTTCCATTTCCTTTGTCTTTTTCTTTCTTCTCCATCCCTCTAGGAGAGAACTGAGGGGAATGCCAGCCATACTTTGAAGTGGATCTCTTCCCCATCCTGCCATTCCTTTCCAGTCCCCATATTACCATTTGACTTGTAGTTGGTTCTCAGAAGATCTGTACCAAATTGTACAATGGGAAAACCCATTTTTGGTTGGTTCTGTTGAGTAATATTGACTATCACTCAGTCAATAAGTGTTTATGATGTGCCTACAATGTGCCAGGTATGACAAAGTTGAAGGTCCCCTCCCTCATGTCTATGGCGGCTGGCATTAAGACTAGTGGATACCTAATCTCATTTAACTCTTAAGACTTATATTGATCATAGTAATAAGTTTAAGGGAAAGCAGAATTCTGGGTGGCTCTGTGGTGATGGTAGTAGAGGAAAGGATGACACCATTACACGAAAACTTTTTAAGTTAGAAATATCTGATAGGATTCTCCAAAACAAAATTATCCTCCTTTCTAACCTAGATTCATTACTTGCTATGAGTTTGATCCGACAACAGTGAATATTAAAAGGGTGGGCTGGACACTGGCACCCCATGCTAATACATGTTACGTGGTCTACATTGTTTGAAACCCAGAGATTTCTACCATATGAAATTGAGCATCCAAACACCTTTTCTGGATAGACAGTAAATTTCCACTAATTCAGACACAACATATCCAAAATTTGCAATAATTTGCAAAAGGATAGGGTGAGGTTTATCTTTTTCAGCATTTGTAATAACTTGAAAAGGGATGAAGTATGCCCTTTGACTTTTGAAAGAAGGGTTTGCTGAGCAAATTACTAGTGTAAAAAGATCTTGGGGTGGGGAGGGCAACTGAGTGGCTCATTGGATAGAGAGTTGGGCCTGGGGATGGGAGGTCCTGGGGTTCAAATTTGTGACACTTTCTATTTGTGTGACTCTGGGCAATTCACTTAAACCTAATTGCCTATCCTTTGTGGCTGTTCTGCTTTGGAATTAATTCTTAGCATCATTTGTAAGAGAGATGGTAAAGGTTTTAAAAAAAAAAAGCTCTTGGGATAGGGGAGGATGCTCAAACTTTCTGGTAGTATTAATTTCCTTGATACTGAGAGCTTTGCAGCCTCTAAAGACCTTTCTTGGGCAACATTTTATTGCCCTAAATTTCTACAATTCAAACTGTTTCTTAAGTCAGATAGGTTTTAATGAAAATTTGTTGAAATAATGAGGTTTTTATTGTAGTATTTAGTCAGGGAATATCCCCCCTCGACCATTGCCCCATTTATGACCAGTATCTAGTGTAACCAGGATAAGATTGCTTCTGTTATGGGTCAGAATTATTTCTTGTGGATTGATAGGAAGTAGATTTGCTGAATATATATCACATCCCACATAATTTCTGGTAGGTAATTTTTTTTATTGAGCCTCCTAATTTACAATGTAATTTCTTCATTTTACTTATAAAACATCATCACAAGGATTGATATTTAAACAAAGTCAACCTGTCATAAATCATCATTTGATTAATGTTCATTTAAATTTTTTTATAAATGACTATAAATGAACTTTATCTTGCAGCAGGGCTATCATAAAAACTTATACTAATTGAATGCTTTTCATTGGTAATACTGGTGTGGAAAATGGAGTAGAGAACCAAGGATTTATATATATAATACTATATATATATATGTTATATATATAATTTATATACTGTATTCTCATATCAAAACTTACCAGTTCTGTTTCTTAACAGAATTATGTTCATTGCTAATGCCACAGTTGTGAAAATATGAACAGCTGTTTTATCATTTTGTTGCTATATGACAATGTTTATACAGAGATTTGCAAAATTACAAGATACAATGGGGATCAATGTATGCTTTCATCTAAACTGACCAATCAAGATCTTTTTGAAAATTCTTTTATGGATGAGTATGAACTCTTTTTCTTTAGTAAATACACATACACACGTTAGTTTTATGTGTGTATATACATATATACAAGTGTATATATGTATATACGTGTATATATCTTACATATGTATATATTTCTGTGTGCACTTAGACAGGTGTGCACACATATTTACCTTTGGTTTATTTTTCAGACCATCAATATGAAATGTATTTAGCTGTTAGCATTTGCTATTTTAACCTTAACTATTTAAAAAAACACACATGAAAAGGTGGTAAATAAACAAACAACCCTCTCAGACTCATATCTGATGAAGACCCCAAGCACACTAAACATAAAGGCAGATGGTATAAAATTAAAATGGACGGTTTCTAGCTCATGCCATCTTGAGAAAAAAAAAGAGAAAATGACAATGAATTGTTGTTGAATCACCCTTGACTTGAACTTTCCATACTCCTCCTTTGTAAGTTACCACCCACCTCTCAGGGTGATCAAACGTGGAAGCCTCATTTTCGCAGGACATATGGCTCTTTGGGAACTTGAATATAAGACTCAGCAAGATCTCACTCTTTCCTTTATATATTTTCCCATTTTTATACCTTGCTCATGTTGAAGTCACTGAAAAATATGCTCGATGCCATTAAGTACAGGCTTTCAAATTTAGTCCTTTCTCTTCTTATTTAAACAACATTTGCCACAGTAAATATGAAGGGAAAAGCTATCACAGTTTTGTTTGTAAGCTATTGCCTTCATCTTCCCTTCTATCTCTGCCTGTTGAGAACTTGAAGGCTCTTCTTCCACGCTACACTCCCTCCAAAAACCTTCTGTGATTTGCCCAGATGGGTGTGATCTCTTTCCTCTGATACCCAATAGGCATTTACCACATCCTGGGTTGTTTTCTGTATCATTACTTTACAACATTTATTAGATTAAACTCTATTTGATCATGCAGAAAGGTGGATGATTATGAGTACCAGGTGGTGGTTCATCTTGAAGTGCCTGGAACAACACTTTGCACAAAGTTGGCCCTTGATAGATATTTGCTAAATTGAATTGAATTGAAGACTTTCTTATGGGGGAAGAAAGAGAAGTGTCTAAGAGAAAAGGAAACATTAATATTAACTACTTGGGAGTGAATGGAGAAGTTGATGGGAACAAGAACTTTGCAAGAAAAACCAATGGAAAGAAATTTAGAAGAAATGACTATTTGTGAATAAAATCATGATTGTTTTTTTAACATGAATGGCATGAATCTTAAAACCTTTGAGTCCTATTTTAGGTATGTTGCTGCAGGCCAATGAACCTGGGTCTACCTCATCATTATCTGGTTACCAAGATGGTATCCAGGGGCTTTGCGTACACATTTATTTGGATGAATGATGATCTTTTCCTCAAAGCTCTGAGCCTTGTTTTTAACCCTTTTGTGGGGTTTTGAAAAAATGATCAGTGCAAGGATAATGACAAAGGTCAACATCTTCAAACAAGTCACATCACACCCACAGTTCACATGTGTTTCAACAGGTAGTTTTAAAACCCCAAAGGGACTCTACCAAACATTCTTCCCTTTTCAGTATTTTGGAAATAAGAAAATAATCAAAACATGTTATTACAATTCCAACAAATGTTTCCTACCCTTCCTTCCCCTCTCCACCCTCCCCACCAAAAAAGGTATAACCTTAAAGTGACCTAATCTTTATTAAAAAAAAGTTTGCAGTATCTTCTAAAATTGGATGTCAACTGCAATCTTGCCTGCCAACCTTCACCAACTGTAAATTGTTGGCAGCCATGCTATCAACCCCAGAAAACAGGGGTAGATGAACACTGTACAAAATGGGGATAATTTGTGCTGCTCTAGCAGGTTTCAGGTGTCATGTTAACTGAGAGTGATAGCTGGTGACACAGAAGCCCAGAAGCTGTTTCTAATTCACCATGCTGATTGCTTAGAATATAGTGACCTTGATGCTGATGATTGAATTTTCCCTCCCTCCCCCTTCTCTATCCTGTCTTACCCCAACCCCAATACTTGTGCTTCCTGAATCTCTTCACCTTTTCTTATAATGACTTTTTTTTCTGAAGGGCACCTATAAACCATGCTATCTTCATTCTTTTAAGAGAATAATCCAAATAATTCTGAGCCCTTTCAAAGAATCCATGATAGGTGATTTTAGAGATTCTGATTTTGGAGTTTCAAACATCACTCTCCAACCACATTAATTTTTTTTTCTTTCAAGAACTATTGTCTCTGTTGAGACCACAGAAAAATAAGTTTGATGTCACTAAGTGTAGGCTTTCAAATTTACTCCTTTCTCTTCTTATACAAACAACATTTGCCACAGTAAATGTGAATGGAAAAGCTGTTGCATTTTTCTTTGCAAGATATTACCTATTTGAAAGACACAGAAAATAATTTATAGTCACAAACTGTACACAGGAGTTGGTAGGGAACAATATATTTGTGGCCTAGAGTGAAAAAAAAAGAATGCTTCCATTGTAAGGAAAATAATCATTGACAGAACGTAGGAAATAAAATCAAGGAAATGTGATTGTTTTTTGGGTAGTGACAGTAATTGCTACAGGTCTAACAGAAGGATTAAGTAAGAGTAGAAAGATGCTCAGAGTTGTGGGAAAGGAGGGAATGAAGGCAAAAACAGACATGCAGCATTAGTTTTTACTCAGAATGCTCTTAAGACTTCTCTCCACAGCTTCATCTAATTCTTCTTCTAGTTCTTCCTTCTTGGACATTGCCAGCTTGGACTGGTAATCTTTCACTACTTGGTCTATGTAGGGGGCACTTTGTGTTCCATGCAGCATCAATGTCCATTCCTTCAGCACTCCCTTCTGTGGTGCACTCCCAACAAACCCAATTTCCAGGATCCATGTCCCTCTGGCGTCTTCCCCCCAAGTGTGAGTGGTCATGAAAGGCCATTTGTCAAAACCCACCTTAGAGTCATCATCTCTTGGCCGTCGGCTCAGTAAAATGGATTTGGTACCCATGGGGGAGGTCATGTTGATGTTCAAGTCTCCTCTCCTTGTTGCATTCACTGTGATCACAGCTTGGACATGTTCGAGATAGCGGACAAAGTTTTCCTTTCCTTCACAAGCATCAGTTGTGAGTGTTAGAACCAATTTGTTGTTAGATGGTATTTTCCTGAGAGTGAAAATGACAATGAAATATTAAGGGGGTGATAATAATATTGGGAAAGCATGAGAAAAGATCAACAAGGTTGTCTTTAACTTATGAGTTATTTATTTCTTTTCAAATGACTTTTCTGAAAGGTTATACAATTCTGAAAGGGCTACGTTTAGCTATCATTGGCTGGAAAGAAAGAGAACATTTTAAGGGTATCTTTAGTCTAAAAATCTATTTAATAATAATTGATCTTAGCATAGCATTTAGGGTTCACAAAGTGTTTAAGAAACATTAATCCCTTTGTTGCGCAGGACAACTTTGTGGAGCAGTCATTAAAGGTATTATTTTTCACATTTTATACCCTTTTACACATGGAGAAACTGAGGCTCAGAGAAGTTAGGTGACTTGTCTATGGTAAATGTCAGAGGTAGAATTCAAGCCCTTGCCTTTCCTGTCTTCAGGCCATGTGCTTTTTAAAAAATGGTACCTCTAGAACATTCTGTCCATTTCCTAGGCCACTTCTGCTCTAAGGGTTACTATTCCTTATCCTAGGCTTTGTTTAGCTTGGTTGCACAGTGGATACAATTGTTGGGCTTAGAGTAAGGAAGATTCATCTTAATGAGTTTAGATCTAGTCTCATATACTATTTAGTTTTTGTGAACCTGGGCAAGTCACTTAACACTGCCTCAGTTTCCGAATCTGTAAAATGAGCTGGAGAAGGAAATGGCAAAACACTCCAGTTTCTTTGCCAATGAATGAAGTCACGAAGAGTTGGATAGAACTAAAAAAAAGTGAACAACCAAAATCCTAGGCCAAGGTAGTGAGATGAGGCAGTGAACTTGATTTAATAATTATTTCAGCTACTTAACTTAACATTCATCCCATTCACTTTTGATAGTGAATACTTTGAGGGCTGTGGGGTCCAGGCAGTTAATCCAATGACCCCCCCCCCCATTTCTTTAACATATCTCCATTGCCTCTAAATGAATTAGTAAATCTCTTTATATCATTCAAAACTCTGATTACTCTCATTTAATTTGGAGCATATTTTTCTGAACCTAGATGGAGATTAATATTCTGGATTTGATGCTCTGCTTGCCACATTGCTTGATTCACTGCTTTCTCAGGTCTTTGTCTGCAAATAACTTTCCTTCTATTTTTGAAACTTGCAAGAGACCATTCTCTGAGCAAGGAAAGACATAGATGAACAGCTCAGTGCTGCCATTGCTTAAATGCAAAACGAAGCTAATGTTATATGTGAATTATATGATTAATTAATGGCACTTAGCCAGATGATAGGCAAAAATGTTGCAATTTATACTACCACTAATATTACTACTACTAATTTTGACTCCAAGTCCAGCATTCTGCCTACTGTGCCATTTACAGAGGCATTTTTGTTCTTTGAAATGTCAGACTTTGCAACTAATTGGGAACATTGTAAGGGGTGGGGTGTGTGTGTGCATGTGATAGAAACAGAATAGCCTTCCAAGGATTACCAGATACAAGAAATTGCCAGTTAAAGGAAGAGATTCCAAGAATGGAGAAGTAACTTGGAAACTGAAGGTGTTAACTAAGTCTTTTTTAAAGCCCTTACCTTCCATCTTAGAATTAATACTATATTTTGGCTCTAAGGCAGAAGAGTGGTCAGGGCTAGGCAATGGGGGTTAAGTGACTTGCCCAGGGTCACACAGTTAGGACGTATCTGAGGTCAGATTTGAACCCAGGACCCCCTGTCTCTGGGCCTGGCTCTCAATCTACTGAGTCACCCAGTTGCCCCCCTACCAGTATTTCTGGTAAAGGTGTGGACTGGCTGCCTTGAAAGAATGGCTAAGTCACTAAACTCCCTGGGGAGTTCTCAGTTTGGGAAGAAAGGAAGCTAATGGAAGAGCAGGACTCAAGGATAGAGTTTTTGGCTATAGCAGGAAAGAGAGAAGGAGGAAACATGGAAAGAAGGCAGGTGGTGGGGTTTCGCTCCCTCTAGTAGTGCAAACCATGTCAGTCAATGGGGGATATCCACAGTTCCTCTCCATAAATCCATGCCACCAAAGAAGACTTCAAGAGGGGAAACCAAAAAGGGGCAAATGTTGAGGTATAATCCTGGGTGTGTGTGTGTGTGTATGTATGTGCCCTTAATCGTGGACACTTGCTTAGATTGCTGGGGGCAATGAAGAAAAAAAGAAAACAGATATGAAGGAACTGATGGTCCTTCTCCTTTCCCATTTTATTTAATCTGGGTTTGACTGGCACTTGTTTCTTTGTGTTTTGTTAAAGACTGAATCTGGTTGATCTAATCTTATTTCTCAAAGATGCCTGTGGCTTATCCTGTTCTTTCCATCAAACAAACTGACTCCAGGCTAGTGCTCTGTCTGCTGCATTACCTTGCTGCCACTAAAGAGAGTAGATTTCTTTTTCTTCACTCTATGCATATAGCCTTTGTCCACCATATTTATGTTCAGATGTGGCATCATTGGCTGGCGAGTCCTTCATTTCAACTACTGCTGGTCTAGGTTCCTAATTATGTCCTTGCTCCTTAGGACAATTAGGAGACAGCTAAGTTGGCTGCAAAACCTAGCATTGACTGTGATTCCTTGAGGTTTGGATGTCTGGAAATGCAAACAGCTTGCTCTGCTATAGGTACTTTCATTCAGTGTTCAGCCATCTAATCCTTTTGAGAAGAGATCACTGAACCTCAGGTTGCTTCAGTTTTCTCATCTTGAAAATGGGACCAGACTCCTGGATGTGCTACACTAAGCCAAAAACAAAAAAAATGCTTGGTGAGGGGAGGGGAAGGGTGGGAAGGAGGTGGAGGAAAGAACAAGACAGACTTTTGGACATTAATGTAAGAATTTTCCTTTTCCATGGGGGAGGGAGAGGTAGGAGAGAAGAAGAGAATTTGGATCTTAAAATTTAAAAAAGGATGCCAAAAAGAAGTCTATTGTAAAAAAGCATAAAAGGCAATGATGTAATTCCCAATGCACCATTTTGCAAACTACTTTGGGTGGTGGCCCATCTGAACACTGTCTTGGAATGAAGAAGTGGCCTAAGTGGGGTGTCAGCAGGAGGGACATTCACAAATAAAGAGACGTGGTTCTTTATAGGCTATTCATGGTGAACTGCCACCCTAGTGTCTGGCAGTTCCCATGTTGGGGCCAGTTTCTTGGATCTTTCATTTCTCTGGCTCAGTAGAAGAGAGTGGGAGAGTTCTGTGAAGGTCCTTAGAACTAATTACTAAGGAAACAAGCAGTCCCTGATCCCCATCTACCTGAAAGTCTGCAGAGTTTAAAAATTGGCTGGGTTAGGAGCAGCTAGGTAGCACAGTGGATAGTGCTAGGCTTGGAGTTGAGAGGACCTGGGTTCAAATCTGGCCATAGACCCTTCCTATCCATGTGAACCTGGGCAAATCATATAACCTTGATTTCCTAGCCCTTCCTGCTCTTCTGTCAGAACTGATACTAAGACACAAAGCAAAAGTTTTAAAAAAACATGATTGGTGAAAGATGACACCATCCAAATAGCTGAGGCAATTCGTGGCCTTGAATTCTAGTAATAGTGTATGGAGAAGTAGATGAATACAAATATTCTCAAGAACTCAAATGATCTTGGTCCACAAAGGGTGGAAGTGAGAAGATGAACTGATTCTTGGCTACTATCACATTTCTGTTTATCTATGCTGACCCAGCCTCTTTGGTCTGGCCCTGGTAAAAGCTCACTCATGGGAAACTAATATTTTCCATGTACATCTTGAAAAGATTTTTGGACTCCCCAGATCGACAGTGCACTGTGGAAGAGAGTCTTGCCCTTCTGGATTTCTTCTACAGAGAATTTTAGAATGGTTCTAAAAATGGCTCCTTATATGATCCTCACAAGGACCTATGAGAGCATGAGTGTTCAGTAGTATAAAACTCCATTTTACAGATTTGGAAACTGAGGTCCACAGAGGTGGAATGACTATTAAGTATTTTTGTTGTTCATTCTTTTCATTTGTGTCACATTCTTCGTGGTCCCATTTGGGGTTTTCTTGGCAAAGATACTGGAGTGGTTGGCCATTTTCTTCTCCAGATCTTTTTACAGATGAGGAAACTGAGGCCAACAAAGGTTAAGTGACTTGCTCAGGGTCATATAGCTAGAAAATGGTCTTAGTCTGTGGTTGAGCTAGGGCTCACTCTCTGGTTTTTTTGACAGCAGGCCCAATACTCTTCCAATTCATGACCTTTCCCAAATAGAGCAGTAAAAAGATTGAATTGTTTTCCTCTAGGTACTTCTCAACTCTCCATGCTTCCACCAAGGAGGAACACTGCATAGGTGTGCAAAATGGCAAGGAGAAATTATTATGGTTGTACAAAGAATAGCCAGAGAAACCTTGACTCTTCAGCATGTAATGAGCCTGATGCCCTTCCCAGATATCTGAGGAGGGCTAGCCTAAACAGCTTAATGAGGACAATGACGCATGAGGCAGGATATCCTGAAGCTGTGTTCTTGCTATGAGTAATACTGTTCATTTGGGGATAAATTATGGGGACTGTAATGCATCACTAATTACTTTGCCAAATGGAATAACTACTATGAAAAGAAAGGTTTCAAAACAGAAGCCAAAACACAAGCTAAGAAAATCTCTTTTCTGTCTCCAAAATATGATTAGGGTAGTTATCTTCTGTTTATACACATTGAAAACCCATTTATAAAATCAAAGAGCTGAGAGACTGATACAAAAATGACATGGTTGTCATATCAAAGATGGAAAATGTTTCTTCAGGCACCTCAAGGCAGCTGGAAGCTCAGTGGTTAGATCGCTGGACTTGGAGTCAAGAAATTATTGTTCAGTTGTTTTGGTTCTGCCCAACTTGGTGTGACTCCATTTGGGGTTTTGTTGGCAAAGATATTGGAGTGGCTTACCATTTCCTTTTCCAAATAATTTTATAGGAATTAAGGCAAACAGGGTTAAATGACTTGCCTAGGATCACACAGTCAGTAAGTGTTTGAGATTACAGTTGACCCCAGGCTTGGTTCTATCCACTGTGCCTCCTAGTTCCCAAGAAGACCCAAATTCAAATCTGCCCTCAAATACTTATTAACTATGTGACTTTGGGAAACTCACTTAATTTCTGTCTGTATCTAATAATAGATAATCTACCTCCTAGGGATGTTGCAAGGACAAAATGAGATATTTATAAAGCTCTTGGCAAGCTTCAAAGTACTATATGAAGGCTAGCTATCATCATTATATCTTCCTTCAGGGATGACATGGGGATTTGTTCCTAGGCTGACAAATTCACAGATTGTTCTGATTCTTACTGTGTGACTGTCGGCAGGTCACTGGACCTCTTAGTTTCCTCATTTTAAAAAAGGGGTTCACAATCCTACTATTTCCTACTTCACAGAGTTGTGTGGAAAGTATCTTGAAAACTGTCAGCTCCCTAGAGAAATGAGTGTGAATGCATCATAGTAATAATAGGCATAAATACATTATTGAACCAAGATACCATGCCTACTACTCATTCCTAAATATATTTGCTTGTAATAGTAATACTATTAGCTAACATATATGTAGCATTTCAAGGTTTGCAAAGTGCTTCACAAATATTAACTTGTTTGATCTTCACAACAATCCTGTGGAGGACATTGTTATTCTCATTTTACAGATGAGGCAACTGAGGCTGGGAAAAGCTAAGGGACTCACCCAGGGTCATACAGCCTTCTGAAGCAGGACATGAAATGGAATATTACTGACCCCAAGTCCACCACTCTATCCACTGCACCATCTAACTCTATTTTCTTCCTATATTTCCTCATGGTTCCAGTGGGGGGACTGAAGTTATCACTACCTACATGATACTTTTCCTGATCCCCTGAAGGGTTTAGTGTTCTTTCCCTCTGGAAATCAACTTGTATTTACTTATCTGTATTCCTGTTGCTTCCTCTAGTGGAAAGGAAAAGAAGAGAAGAAGGTTTTATTAAGTACCTACCATGTACCAAGGCACTCTGCCAAAGGCTTTATGAATGTGATCTCATTTGATCCTTATAACAACCATGGGTGGTAGGTGCTATTATGATCCTTATTTTACAGGCAAAGAAGTTGAGGCAAACAGAGGTTAAATGACTTGCCCAGGGTCACATAGTTAGGATGTGTGTGCAGCTAGATTTGAATTTGGGTGTTCTTGACTCCATGTTCTATTAACTGCCACTAGTTCTTTCCCTCTGTGGATTATCTCCAGTGTGTCATTATGTATACATTTTGTTTGTACAGTTATTTACATGTTGTCTCTCCCATTAGATTGTAAGCTCCTTGAGGTCAGGAATTGTCTTTTGCTTTTCTTTATATTCCTAGTGGTTAGTGCAATGCCTGGCACATAGTAGGAGCCTAATAAATGTTAGTTGGCTGACTGACTGATGAGGGCTGGTAGTATGAAGAAGTCTGGCAAAGACGGGATCTGAAATAGGAGGTAAGAGGGTAGACAAAATTGGCCAATTCATAATTTTTCTAAATGCCAGTCCCATGAACAATGCAAAAATTCCCCCCCAACTCCAGCTTTTCCCAACATGTTCATATTTGAAATAGTTCTTGGGTTTCTTATGGCTAAAAAAAATTAAGGTTAGAATATTCTTTATTTTTTAAATTAAATTAATTTTTAATTTTAATTTAATTTTTAATTTTTTAAAAAATTAATTTTTAATTAAAAATTAATTAAATTAAAAATTTTAAATTAAAAAATTAAAAATTTTTTATTTTTTATTTTATTTATTATTTTAGAATATATTTATTATTTTAGAATCTTTGTACAGGGATGGCTAGAAATTAATAAAGTATTTCCTATCTCTCTTGTTTTGTGTAGTCTTAGGAGAAAATTTGTGTGTTTTGAAATGAAGGAATTGAAATTAGGATCTCTAAGGAAAACATCTAGAAAATCCTTCTTTAGACCTCTCACTCCATCTCTCATCTTTAGGTCTTTACAATGACCAATTCCTGTGCTTATGATGCTCTCCCTATTCAATTCTACCTTTTTAGGACCTCCAGCTTCCTTCAAAATTCAGCTCCAATGTTATATAGGAAGACTTTTCCCAGGCTCCCCATCAGAGTCTTCCCCTCTAAGGTTACTTTCCATCTATTCTTTATAATTTTTTAAAATGTACCTGTTTATTTACAGGCTGGCTCTCTCATTGGAATGTAAATCCCTTGAAGGCAGGATCTGTTTTTTATTTTCCTTGTGACCCTATGTTTTTCAGACATTTCAGTTGTGTACAACTCTTTGTGACTCCATTTGAGAGTTTCTTGGCAAATATACCAGAGTGGTTTGTCATTTTGTTCTCTAGATCATTTTAAAGATGAAGAACCTGAGGCAAACAGGCCCTGAGTGATTTGTCTAGAGTCACATAACTAGAAAGTGTCGGAGACTATATTTGAACTCAGGTCTTCCTGACTCCAGGTCTGGCACTCTATCCATTGTACCACCTAGCTGCCCTAAGAAATGTTAACTGATTCCACGTCTAAATCTATCATCCTATGAGCCTGTGATGTCCATCATAGGAGAAGTAGGGGAGCCCTCATCTTTGTTTACTTTGCAAAGTCCCTCATTGGCACTTCTCTGTATGAGACAGATTTTACCCTGACTTGTAGCTGGAAACACTATGCTTTCAGTAACAATTAAACAGCAATGCTAAGTCATAATCATTGGCAACAGCAATGGCAGCTGTCTCCATCTTTGCTCATCTTTGCAGGATCTCTAGGGCAGAGGTGTCAAATACAGGTCCTCTGGGCTACATGTTAGCTGCAATACTCCCAAGGTCCAGATTGAAATGTAATTAGGAAATACTTAACAAAAGAAATAAAAATGCAATAGCATTTTTCTTGTTGTTGACTAGTTGTTCAGTCTGATTCTTTCTGACTCTGTGGACCATACTATCCTTGAAATTTTCTTGTTAAAGATATTGAAGTGGTTTGCCATTGCCTTCTATAGTACAATAGAAAACAGATAAAGTTAATATATATGTTAAAAATTCAATGTGTCTTTGCAGGAGTTCTTAAATATGGATTAATGGCCCCTGTTTAGATATCAGTTAGATACCTTTGCTAGAGATGATAGTATTTATATAAACACTCCTTTTTTTCTTTCTAATAAAGGCATCCAAATTTCACTGTCTGGTTTAAGAAAGATACACTTATGCATTTTCTCAAATTGATTCTTGCCCCTGAGGAGGTAGTTGGTTTAGGTTACAGAGAATGATGATTTTCTAAGGATGGGTGATCATTGATCTGGAGTTGGAGAAGACCTTACAGCTTTCTCATCCAATCTTCTTAGCCAGACAAAGAGAAAGAGGCCCAAGGGCTCAAAATGATATGACTAAGGTCACTTGGTCAGTGAGTATAAGAAGCAGAATTTAAACCCAATCTTCTGACTCTAGCTAGGTGGTACAGTAGATAGAGTGCCAGACCTGGAGGCAAGAACATCTTTTCTGAGTTAAAATATGGCTTCATATGCTTACAAGCTATGTGACCTTGGGCAAGTCACATTACTTTGTTTCCCTCAGTTTCCTCATCTGTCAAATGAACTGGAGAAGGAAATGGCAATCTACTCTAGTACCTATGCTAAGAAAACCCCAGAGAGGACTACAAAGAGGCAGTCTTGACTGAACTGATTGGACAACAACATCTGACTCCAGAGTCAGTTATTTTTTTATGGTATTACACAGGAAATTGAAGACCAAAGAGTTGAAGTGATTTGCCCCAGGTTACCAACGTATTATGTGGTAGAGGAAGAATTTAAACTCAGGTCTTCTGATTCCAAAATCATTGCTCTTGTGAATAGGCATTTCTTTCTAAGCAGTTAGTCTTGCTCTTTCACCACTTTGCACTTCCCTGGTCTCTGCTTTTAATATTAATTAGCTTAGGTTTCATTTCCAGCTTTATCACTGTTTGTGTGACTTTGCTCAAGTCACAGTACCCTGATTTCAGTTTATTCATCTGTAAAATGAGAGAATCCTTTATAGCTACAAAATTCTTCTGGTCTACAATTTGATTTCTCATTTTTCCCTCTAGAGGAAAGAGAGGCAACTGTTAATCCCCAAAGATGTGTGTTATTGTTATTGTTAAATATGTGGGTTATTGTTTTTGAAAAGTACATCTCTGAGGTCAATGGGATAACTTGGAATATCTCTGCTTGCAACAGGAACATTTATTTCCTTGGTTAAAGAATTAATAACTTTCTGGAGATGAACCTCCCCAATTGATTGGTTGCCTGGACTTCAGATAATGGAACTGTAAGACTTTCTAGTTTGATAAGACTTGCCAGGATTTGAACACCATTTTTATAGACTAGGAGAATCTGGGGTCAATGCCATAGCTTTGTGAAATAAGACTGTACAACTGTGAGTAATGGCAGATAGAGGACAAAGCTGTCTAGCATCAGCTGCTCAATTTACTGATCACTGACCGTGGATTCTCAGAATTAGAATGAATATCAAAGGCCATCTAGTTCAAGCTCTATTTGACCATGATATATCTAAAATACATGCTTATATAACCCTTATTTTAAAGCTCTCAAGAGAGGGTTAACCTGCTACCTTCTCAGGCAGCCCATTCCATTTTCAGAGAACTCAGTTTATTAGGAATTTTTTTCTATATACCCATTTCTCCTTGTTGTGCCTTCTGAGGCTAAGCAGAAAAATCTGATCCCTCTTCTAAGGGACAGTCCTTCAAATACTTGAAAACATTGTGATTTATTGCTTCAGTCTTTTATTCTCCAGGCTAAATAGCTCCATTTCATCCTTATATTGTCTGATCTTCAGGGCCTTCACTATCTGAGTCTCTTTCCTTTGTATATTTCCAATGTACAATAATAATAATAATAATAAATAAGGTTTGCAAAGTGCTTTACAAATATCTCACTTGATTCTGACAAGTCTGGAGGTGGGGCTATTGTTATAATATCATTTTATAGATGAGGAAACTGAGACTGAGAGAGGCTAAGTGATTTGTCCAGGGCCACATAGCTAGTGTTTGAGGTTAGATTCAAACTCAAGACTTCCTGTCTCCAAGTCCAGCACTCAAAATCTTGTCCCAGTTATTTTTTCCAAGACATGATATGCAGAATTGCATATGGTAGTCTCAGTTGTATTGAATCAAATAGGCTGCCATATCAAACAGGGTAGAATACAATATATCATTTCTTGCTCTCATTCTAGATAATTTTCTTCTTTTACCCCATCCAAGTTTGCATTGGTCAGATGACACCAGCTATTGAGGTACCTACAAAGTTATTCTTGCCTTACAATGAAGGAAGTTCCTTCACATGCAGGAAATAATGGCATCTTTGAATGCCACTTAATAGTTTACCCTCCTTGGCTCCTGGGGGGCTCACTACCATTGAAGGAAGTGAATGAACATTCACTCTCACTCACTCAGGCTCTTGTACTGAACCTCCGACACAGTGGAATCTCTCGGGGACTGTCTTCCAGTCTTTAGCCATTTTCACCATCGCTCCTGCATCGAGGACCCCATAGCCAAACAAATGATTAAACTCCAGGCCAACCCCATTTCTCCGCCACTGATGGACCTCATCGTGAAGTTGATTCCTTTTGGATGTGAGCACAGTCAGATGCTGCATGTCCCTCCATGTCAGTTCCCGGCTGGAGAAAGAGGACAAAGAAAATGTGTCAGGTTTGGAGCTCTACAAGATACTCCTTTCCTATAAGATCATATCATGATACAATAGGGAAAGAAAATGACAAAAAGCATATCCTGTCTTTGACAACCCACCACTCACTAACAGTGATCTCAGCATATTTCTATGTATGAAAATGTCATTGGCTTGAAGAGATTTCATTGGTAGTGTGCAGAAGTCAAATTATCCTGGTAATAAAGAACAGGATTAAAAATATTAAATAGGCTAAGATGGGAGATTAGAGTCATTCCAGCTAAATTCTCTCAATATTCCCCTCCAAACAACTTTAAAATAATGCCTCAAGTCAAATTTTAGAGTGGCAGAGCCAACAAAAAATCAGGAGGAGGCATTTTTCCAGTCTTAGGTCAGCAGGAAAAGTTTGTGACACTGGAGTAGAAGCCTGTCTTGAGTCCACACAGTGGTGGCAGTAGCAGAAACTATTAGCCCAGAGATAGTAAAGTGATCAGACATTTAGTCAAAAGGAGATTATAGGGGATCTTTTGCTGGAACTGGGTACATCTGGCAATGAAATTCTAAAAATGGAATCTTATGGAAGAAAATTAGCAAAATTCATTTGGAAGAACAAAAGGTCAAGAATATCAAGGGAGTTAATGAAAAAAAGGGAAAGAAGGTGTCTTAGCAGTAGTACTTGCTAAGATGCAGAATGGTGGAAAGATGGAAAAGATTAGATATATATATATAGGTAAATGACCTTAGCAATCTCATGTTTGATAAACCCAAAGACCCTAGATTTGGGGATAAGAACTCACTAAGTGACAAAATTGCTGGGAAAACTGGAAAACAGTATAGGAGAAACTAGGTATAGACCAATATCTCATACCCTATAACCAAGATACAATTGAAACAGGTATATGTTAGACATAAAGGGTGATACTATAAGTAAAGCAGAGGACATAGAATAGTTTACCTGTCAGATCTATGGAGAAGGGAAGAATTTTTGATCAAACAAGAGGTAGAAAGCATTAAAAGATATAAAATGAATAATTCTGATTATATTAAATTAAGAAGTATTTATACAAACAAAACTAATGTAACCAAGATTAGAAGGGAAACAACAAATTGGAAAAATTTTGTATAACACAATTCTCTGACAAAGTTCTAATTTCTCAAATATATAGAGAACTAGAATAAATTTAGAATATAAGCTATTCCACAATTAACCAATTGGCAAAGGACATGAACAAGAATTTTTCAGTTACAGAAACCAAATCATCACATAAAAAATGTTCTAAATCACTCCTGATTAGTGAAATGCAAAATAAAACAACTCAGAAGTATTATCTCACACCTGTCAAAATGGCTAATATGGCAGTAAAGGAAAATGATAAATGTTTGAGTGGATATGACAAAATTGGGACACCATTGCATTGCTGGTTCAACTATTCTGGAGGACAATTTGTAACTATGTCCAAAGGAATATAAAACTGTGCATACCCTTTGATCCAGTGATACCATTACTAGGTCTTTCCCAAAGAGTTCATAAAAAAGGAAAAGGATCTACTTGTACAAAAATATTTATAGCAGTTCTTTTTGGCAAAGAATTGGAAACTGGAGGGATTTACATCAATTGGGGAATGACTGAAAACATTGTGGTAAATGATGGTGATGGAATACTATTGTACTATAAGAAATGATGAATAGGATGATTTCAGAAAAAGTTGGAAAGATTTGCATGAGCTGATGCAGAGCAAAATAAGCAGAACTGGCAGAATATTGTACACAGTAATAGCAACATTGTATGATGATCAACTGTGAAAATTTGGCTACTCTTAGCAATGTAATGATTGAGGATCCTGGAAGACTTATGACAGGGAATACTATCCACCTCCAGAGAAAGAACTGTTGGAGTCAGAATGCAGATCAAAGAATATTATTTTTCACATTAGTTCATTTGTGTTTTTATTTGGGGGATTTGGTTTCATATGAATATTTCCTTACAACAATGACCATGCATGATAATACATATATAACTTAGATCAAATTGCTTGCTATCTGTGAAAGGGGAAAGAAAATGGAGGAAGGGAGATAATTTGGATCTCATAATTTTAGAAAATATCTTTTAAAAATTATTACATGAAGTTGAGGAAATAAAATATATTTAAAAAATAAAAAAAACAAACAAACAAATTGGAATTGGCCTAATGGTAAAAGAGGTGCAAAAATCACTGAGGAAGAGACCTTTATAAAGAGGAGAATAGACCAAATAAATGTGGTATGAGACAAAAATTTACCAAAGAAAATAAGTTCTTAAAACTAGAATTGGGCAAGTAGAAACTAATGATTCTATAAGATAGAAAGAATCAATGAAACAAAGTAAAAAGAAAAAAAGAGGAGGATGTGAACATCTTATTGAGACAAACAATCAACTTAGAAAACAGATCAAGGACAGATAATTTGAGAGTTATTGGACTACCTGAAAGCAATGTTGAGAAAGAACTTAACATCATAGTTCAAGAAATGATCAAGGAAAACTGGCCTGACATCTTAAATCCAGAAGGTAAAATAGAAATTGAACCAATTCACTGATCATCTCCTGGAAGAGATTTTAAAATGAAAACTCCCAAGAATATTATAACCAAAATCCAGAGTTCCCAGATCAAAGGGAAATTACTGCAAGCAGCCAAAAAGAAACCATTCAGATATCATGAAGTCAAGGTCAGGATCACACCAGATTTAGTGGCTTCCACATTAAAGGAATAGTGGGATTAGAGATATGATATTCTAGAAGGCAAAGAAGCTAGACTTATAGCCAAGAATAATCTAAACAACAAAACAGTATAATATTTCTAGGGGGGAAATGAATATTTAACGAAATAGAGGACTTTCAAACATTACTGATGAAGAGCTAAGACCAGAGCTGAATTAAAAATTTGACATTCAAACACAAGGCTCAAAAGAAGTATAAAAGGGCAAACATGAAGGAATAATCATTGAGGCCTCAATAAAGTTAACCTTTTTATATTCCTGTTTGGGAAGATGATACATACAACTTTAGAACTTTAGAATCACTAGGGTAGGTAAGGAGTTTGAAAAAAAAGGGAATGGATACCAGTTGATTACATTGTAATGATCTCCAAAAAAATGAAAGGGTGAGAAAGAAGGATTTATTGGGAGAAGGGATAGGGAAAATTTTCTCACATAAAAGAGATGTTCAAGGAAAATATTGTACAGTAGGGGGGGAAATAGAGTGGTGGTGGGCAATGCTTGAACTTCATATCAGAATTGGTTCAAAGAGAGAAGAATATGCACACCCTCTCACAATTGTTTCTAGAGATACAACTTATCCAATAGGGAACAAGCAGGGCAATGTTATAAGAGAAAGGAGGGAGGATGATGAAGGGGAGAACAGATTTAAGGGAGAAAATAGTTAGAAGCAAAATAGACTTCTGAGGAGGGATAGGATGAAAATAGAGAGAGAGAAGAAACAGAAGAATATGAGATGGAGGGAAATGCACAGCAATCATAACTGCAAAAGTGAATGGAATGAGTTCACTGATAAAATGGAAGTAGATAGCAGAATGAATTAGAAATCAGAATAGAATAATATATTATTTACACAAGACACACTTGAAACAGAAAGACAGAGTCAAAATAAAGGACTGGAGCAGAGTAAACGCTTCAGATGAACTTAAAAAAGGAAGGGTAGCCATCATGATTTCAGACAAAGCAAAAGCAAAAATAAACTAATTAAAAGGAATAATCAGGGAAGCAACATTTTGCCAAAAGATACCATAGACAATGAAGTAGCATAAATTTTTTTATAGTAATTGTCTGATAAAGTTCTCATTTCTAAAATTTATGTTGAATATAAACCTGAGTCAAATTTATTAAAAATAAGATCCATTTCCCAGTTGATAAATGGTCAGTGGATGTAAATAGGCAGTTTTCAAAAGAATAAATCAAAGCTGTTTCTAGTCATAGGAAAAAATGATCTAAATCTCTACTAATTAGAGAAAAGCAAAGTAAAACAACTGTGTGGCACTACCTCATACCCATCAGAAATGACAAATACTGGAGAGGCCAAGGGGAAAAGAGGCAAACTAATGAATTGTTGGTGGAATGGGAACTGGTCCAATCATTCTGGAGAACAATTTGGAACTGTGCCCAAAGGACTATAAAACTGTGCATACCCTTTCATCCAACAGTACTACTACCAGGTCTATATGCCAATGAGATTAAGAAAAAAGTAAAAGGACCTATGTGTACAAAACTATGTATAGCAACTCTTTTTGGTAGCAATGAATTGGAAATCAAGGGGATATCCATCAATTGGGGAATGGTTACAAAAATTGTGGTATATGACTTTGATGGAGTCTTATTGTGCTGTGGGAAATGACAATGGTGATGGTTTCAGAAAAACATAGCAAGATCTATTTGAACTGACGCAAAGTGAAGTGAGAAGAACCAGGAGATCATTATGTGCAGTAATAGCAATGTTGTAATGATGATCAATTGTGAAAAACTTGGGTACTCTGATCAATACAATGATCCAAGATGACTTGAAAAGACTAGGGATGGAAAAAATGCTATTTACTTCTTGAGAGAGAACTGATGAACTCTGAGTGCAAAATGAAGTATAATTTTCTTATTTTTTAACTTTTTCTTGATTTTTAAAATTACAGCTAATATGGAGATATCTTTTGCATGATTTCATATGTGTAAATGAAATATTGATTGCTTTATCAGTGAGAGGAGAAGGAAGTGGGGAAGAAGGAGAGAATTTGGGACAAAAAATTAAAAAAAGTAATAAATAAATAAATAATAAAATTTAAAAGGATTAAATGAAAAAATATTCAAAATGCATTGGTCTGGAGTTCTGAACCATAGCTAAAATGTTACATTGATTTATTTAGCTTCAGAATTAAAAACTTTGGCTTTTAAGAAATTGCTATAAAAAGGGGCAATGATTATTTTAAAACTCCAGAGAACTTCTTGGACACATGAATCTTTGAGATATTAGTTTATGCCATTTATGTGCTTCCTAATGTGTAATTTTAAGGCAGTTTAGAACTTATCCATACTGTAAAAGATAAAGCTGGAAAAGTTCAGAAGCAGTATTATATTTTTTTAAACCCTTACCTTCCATCTTGGAATTAATACTGTATCTTGGTTCCAAGGCAGAAGAGAAGTAAGGGCTAGGTAATGGGGGTCAAGTGACTTGCCCAGGATCACATAGCTGGAAAGTGTCTGAGGCCAGATTTGAACTTAGGACCTCCCATCTCTAGTCCTGGCTCTCAATCCACTGAGCTACCCAGCTGCTCCCTGGAAGCAGTATTCTAGGTAGGCTAGCTCCCTAGAATGTATAAAAGTTAGGCATGGAACTTATATAAATTAGAATAAAATTCTGCATTTAGAAACTTTTGTTGTTCTTTGTTTCTATTGGGTCCAACTCTTAGTGGCCCCATTTGGGGGTTTTCTTGGCAAATATATTGGAATAGTTTGCCATTTCCTTCACCAGCTCATTTTGTAGATCACAAAACGGAGGCAAAGACGATTAAGTGACTTTCTCAGGGTCACACAGCTAGTAAGGCCTGGATTTGAACTCAAGAAGATGTCTCCCCACTTCAAGTCTGGCATTCTATCCACTGTTCCACTTATTCTATGGCAAAAATACTTTGGCTAGAACTTCATTGTGTTAACAAAAAATTAAATATGTTTTTGGAATGTGAATTTGATTTTGGTAATCACCAAGCCTATTATTTTCCCCCTGAAAGTTGTTTCTCTTTCTGACTTCACCCTTTCTATCAAACATTTACTTAGTCTTCCATATTTGAAAACTTGGATCTCCCATTAAACTCCTTTGGGGGTAGAGACTTTTCCCTTTTCCCTTTTGTTGTCTCTAACTCTCTTAGCATAGTTCTTGGCACAATGTAACACTTTAACAAATACTTATTGGTTTGTGAATTGATTGACTAATTCTCTTTGACATTTTCTTCTTTCTCCCAAAGCAGTTACTAAATCCTGTCAATTGTACCTCCTTGATATATTTTTTTTAATCATTTATCCCTTCCATTCTAATCTCTTTATTAGACTAACATAATACTCTCCTAACAGTGTTTCCAATTCTTCATACTGTTGTCAGATTCCTCTTCCTCATTCATATCACTCCTGTGCTCAAGACTTTTCAATAACACCTTATTGCTTACCAAGTATACTTTAGACTCCTTAGTCTGACATTTTAAAAAACTTCCACAATTTGGCATGTTCATACCTATCTTTCTCCGATACTATATCCTTCTAGACATGCCACATTCTTATCAATTTGCACTAATGTTTATTTTAACATTTTTACAAGCTTTTATTATTTCTATCTCCCACTGTCCCTCCCTGATTGAATGCTAAAGGAATGAATGAAGGAATAAAATCTGAGCAAAATCTTTGCAACAAGCATGTATATAGTCTATCAAGGAAAATTCTCACACGAGCCTTGTCAAATTGACTACTTTCTATTGTCTGTATATGAGCTGCTCTTTCTGTCCCTTATGTCTTTGATGCCTTCCTCCAAGCCCGTTCAATTCTAACAGATCCTTTAAAATCCACTGAAATGCCATCTTCTCAACAAAATCTTTCCTTATTGCCACAGCCAGTAATAATGGTCCCTCCATGGATCTCATGTAGCACTTTGCTTGCTTCTCTCTTATGCATTTATCATTTTGCATATGTTATAGTGTATCTGAGTCTCAATCAGCCCAGGTGGAAGCAGTACTTACATTGATGTCATATCCCCCTATTAGATCCTAAGCTCATGAGGGCAAAGACTACGTTTTAACTTGTTGCTTTCCCCCAGCACTTACCCCAGGGTTCTACACACAACAGATAATTCATAAATTTTGGTTTAACTTAATATTTTAAAGAAAGTTTTTATTTTGGGAGGGACACATCTCAGGGCACCAAAAGATGTACTGTTGAAGATTCTGAGCTGAAGGAGAATTAGGCTGGAAACAGGAGAGCACAGCATTTTTAGGGAATCCAGGCAGAAGTTCAGGGATAAATTGGACTTGATTAATTAGAAGAGGTTTCTAAAGCCAAAGAAATTCAGTAAGACTCATCTGGAATGTTTTCTTATGTTGTGTCTTGGGTATCTTTGACAATCAGGTCAAGCCTTTGGACCATGTCTTAGAATAATGTTTGTTGCCCACATTTACATAGAAGAAATAGTTAAATTTTGGTTACAGGTTAGTGAAAATAAAGATACCTTTTCCCTTGGTCCCCCCCCTTTCTTCATTCGAGTTCATGGGCCTCACAAAATCTGTATATGTATCCTAGGTTAAAAATGCTTGAATGTGATAATTTCTAAAGTATCTTCTAACTTTAGATTCTCTGTTTATTGGATTTGCTACAAGGAAGAATATAGAAGATAAAGGGGAGTGGGGGGAGGCAGAATTACCAGAGGGAGTCCTAAGCCTTTGAGTGATACCTTTCATGGTGGATAGTTTGGGCAGCTTCCCCTAAAGCTTACAGATTTTTTTTTCTTGACTTTGAATTAATGAATTAAAAATCCAGAAAATTTGACACAACCTCTGCCTATATAGGGATTTACTCCCTACTTCTTTACAGCTTAAAAAAGACTTCTCTGATTCTTTTTTCCATGATAATTATGAAAGCCGTGCCATCAAATTCCCCTGGAGCCCAATTAAAACCTGACTCCTGACCATCAAGGGAGAAAGAAGCATTTAAGAGCAGCCTAATTATTCTTGGCTTCAGCTGGAGAGTGTGAAGCATTTGGGAGAGTATGCACTATGAAAGTCATAGAAATAGTCTATCAAATCAATTTTCTTTTACATGATGTAGCCTGGGATTTACACGAAATCTTTACTCTACTCAGTCAATTCTGAAGAAATTATATTCAAGGAAGAAAACAGTTCTTGAACAGACTGGATCATTTCCAGTCCCCCTGAAAATATGCCAGGCCACAGTGTGCCTTCCACTTTTCCAGATGCCAAGGATAGTTTAACCGGGGTGGGGGTATTTCTGGAATGTGGAAAGTTATACTTTGCAATCTGAATTTTTCCAGCCATATGTAGGACAGCTGACTATCTACTGTAGTTAATTGCCACAAGTCAATTATGATACAGATGGTAGAAATAAATGAAGTAACTCTTATGGCACAGAAACCACAATTTCTCCAAGTTGGTTGGGACCTCAGAGGCCATTAGTTCCATTTCTACTATAGCACCAACTAGTGGACCTTCAGTGAGGGAGAATCCACTAATTAGTCAGTCAATGAGTATTTATTGTTTATTATTATTATTATATTATGTTCTAGGTACTATTGAATTCTTTCCTGTTGTATAACATAGCTCTTATGTCTCATCATTCAATAACCCTTACCTGATCTCAGCTTCGGCCTTCAAATAGTACTTTATGTGTCTTTCTCTCTTTTTATCCTGCATTTTTTTTTGGTATCCCAGGACTTTGTGTAGGTGTCAAATCCCCTTGTAAGTTCCATGAAGGTAGTGCCCAGTCTAAACTTTTATCTCTTTTGGTGCCCAGCACACAAAAGGCACAGATTTTGCCACTGAAGAGAAAGGATGGAGCTTAAAAGGAAGATCATCGTCTTAGAATACAAGGGATTTGATATCTCTGTTCTTGGCTCTGCTACCATCTACCTTCATGACCTTGGGTAAATCACTGCAACTCTATGGGCCTTAGTTTCCTTATTCATAAAGTGAGGAAGTTGGGCTAGAAAAGATACTTTCCAAGACTCCTTCCAGCTCTAAATCCTTTCATCCTATGATGCTAGCATGGGGTTTGGGTTGCCTGTGTTTACCTATGGTTACTGTGTTTATAGTATCTGTCCCCTTCTCTATACCTACCTACTCTCTACTTTAATTATATATATATATATATATATAAATTAGTAGTGCTGTATGCTTTTATATTATCTAGATTTTCCTCTGGATTCCTCTCCTTACCAGAGAGTTATCCCTAATAGTTTTAATTGGTCTCATTGCTTCCGGTCTTGAAGGACATGGATTCAAATTCTGTCTCTATCACTTATTATTTCAGTGACCTGAGGCAAGTCACAATCTTTCTGGGATTAAGGTTCCTCATTTTTTAAAAGAAGAGGGTATTAGATGAAATGGTCTATGAGGTCCCTTTTAACTCTAAATCTATGATACTATGTAATCTCCCTAATCCATATTTTACACAGATATGATATTAATATTTCTAAAACAGAGATCATATGTTACCTGATATTGAAAAACTTCAGTAGTTCCTTATTACCTCTAGGATAAAATGCCAACTATTTAGCCTGCTATGTAAAACGTACCTCAATCTGGCTTTCACTCACCTTTCCAGTCTTATTACTTCCCTTTGCTTCCACTCTGCTTTGCTTTTTCTGGTATTCATACAAGGTTATTTGACTTCCCTTTTATGCAATAGTAACAGGGAAAATTGCCCATTTTACAAGAGATTCCCCCATGTCTGTATTTCATTCCATTCCATTTCATTGGAGTATGTGGTCTGTTTGGGGAAGATAAGCATCTTTGGGGTGAGGGCTTAAGCCCTTTTCAGGACTGCTTTCTTCCTTTGGTGTCCCTCTCACCCAGCTCTCACCTGTGGCTCCAAGAAGCTGTAGCATGCGCAGTGGCCACACCCCTGTATGCTGTCTTGGCAGGTAGGCTAAACTGGGTTGAGGGCCACTGACAGACTTCAGATCCAATGATGAGTGAGATGGGCATCTATCTACTTAATGCATACGAAGAGTTCCCCTGGCAGAAGGGCCAGATAAGAACAACTTGTTCCAGTGGCCATGGAGGTAGCAGAAGCAGGCACCATGGAGTGCTTAGAGCTTGGTTAGACATCAAAGAAGCCAAGGTCATTTACTTCATCCTGAGCTATTGCTCATCATCTTGACTTTTGTCTTAGCACTGGAATTCAATGACTCTGTGAGAGAGGGGGAGGCTGATGACTCTGTATCTCTGCCTCACTTAAATTCAGTTTATGTGTCAGTCAAAAGACACCAGAGATGTCATTTTGGTGTTCAAGTATGAAAAACAACAACCAAATCCATCACCATACTTTCATTAGTTTTGTAGAACTCTCTGTACTCTTTCTCATATATCAGTTTGAGGCTCACATTACACGAGGCGTTACATTATCTTTTTGAACTTCTTAGCATCCATTACCAATAGAATTCTCCCCATTTTCATACAAGGCAACAGAAACAGAGAGGTTAGATGATTTGTTCATCATCACATAGCTAAATATGAGAAAGAATTTGAACTTCATTCTTTTCAACTCCAGGCCTTTTTTTAAATTTGGAAAATTTTATTTAATTAATTCAGGATATTTTTCCATGGTCACAAGATTCATGTTTTTTCCTTCCACTCTCCCCAGCCCCTCTCCTGTATCCAACTCCAGGTTTTAACCCCATTCATTCCAGCCTGCTACAATAAGAACTTAGTTTGAGTTTAGATATATGGTCTCATAGAAAAGGCAGAATTTGAGCTAAAGGAAGGACTTGATTTTAAATAAATAGAAGGTAAGGATAGGGATATGTTGGTGAACTTATGGCATGCATGCCAGAGGGGGTCACTCAGAGCCCTCTTTGTGGGTACACATGCCATTATCCCAGCACAGAATTCACCAGAGTTTGTTATTAGAAAACCAGAGGGACAAGGGGGTAGGCTGCACCCCTCTCCCTCTTGATGCAGTTTGCATTTTGAGCACTGAGTTGCTAAAAGGTTCACCTTCACTGGAACTGGGCATTCTAAGTACATCAATATTTGTTGAATGACCTCAAAAAAGAATTGGAGCTAAGAATGAGCCTCATGTGTTTGGGAGTGACCACAACATATGGTCCCATTAGCCATGTGTGTCCTTTGGTGGCAATAACTAGATTAGAGCTACCCAAATGGCACCTGTAAACATGGAAGCTGATCCTTCATCCTTGGGACCCACCAATGTACAAATGATCAGGCTTGCTTTCCATCTCAGTCCTAAATAACAACTCCATAAACAGGCAAGCAGATGTGTTTGAAACAGCTCTGTTGAATTGACACTAGGCATATCTGCTGTTTACATACTTAGCCTCCAGTGCCAAGGCAAACACTCCAGCAGCCTCAGGGGCAGCAGCAGATGTTCCCGAATGACGCAAGGTACAGTTGCCATATAAATCCGTGGTCGCCTAGGAGGGAAGGTGGAAAGCGTGAATAGAACAGACAATGACAGATTGAATTGACTTCCTGAAAACTGAGCACAATGGGGAAGTGAGAGAGGTGGGGCTCTCTTGTGGGAGATTTTGGAATCATTGAACATCTTTTTTCACTCAGTCAATATTTCCTTTCATCCTATGAAAGAAAGGTTCAAATTTCCGAAAATAGAAAAAGAAATATGCCCAATTTCAAGGGCATTTGGTTTGAAAGAACATTAAATTCAGATAATAAACCCTATTTATATAATATTTTAAAATTCATAAAGCACTTTACAGAGATTATTTCATTTAAGCCTTATAACTGCTTTATGAGGTAGGGTTTACAGGGATCTTTATCTCCATTTTATAGATGGAGAAACTAAGGTCTAGAGAGGTAGTGACTTGCTAAGGGCCATATAGCAAATATGTGTCAGAAGCAGGTTTTGGACTGAGGTTTCCCTTACATCTCCTTACTTCTTCCCCACCTCCTCTTACCCAAAAAATCTTAGTTAAGATGATGTTGATGGTAATGATTGTTAAACAGTAGTCCTGTAAATAGTCCAGTAAATAGTAGTCCTGTTTCTGAAGACACATTGCTGCCATTTCCATAATGAGTTAATGGATTTTTGAAATGCTTAAAGAGAAGAGCATAATTTCCAAGATGCAGAAATTAGAAACCTGTTGGGCCAAAGGGTTCAATTTTTCATTCCCCCCTCCTCGTTAACCCAATGGCATTCAAAATACAAATGTCTGCTACTAAGTTGAAAAGGTACAAACACAAAATAATAATAGCTCATATTTCCATAGAGCTTTATGCATTTGTCCTTACAACAACCCAATGGAGAAGGTAAAAACAATGATTATTATGCCCATTTTACAGATGAGGAAACTAAGGCTATGGGAGGTTAAAGCAACTTCCCCCGAAGTTTCACTATTCCTTGGCCAATGCTAGAGCCAAGTCTGTTTCATATTTCTAACTAGTCTCTGGAGCTTAAACATTTATAATTCTAAATCCGGCCCAGAAAGACAAATATCCTGGTATAGATAAGTAACAAAAATGATTCAAAATTCTTTATTTTCTTTTATTTTGTCACACCTGCTGTTTAGCAGGTGATTGAGAGCTTGTTCATTTTCCATTGATCTTCATTCAAATCAGACTCCATAATAAAGCTGCAATAATAAATCTATACCATCTCAATTATATTCTTATTCAACAAAAGCTATGCCAGGAGCACAGGATCAGCACTTTGCAGGAAAATAAGTCTCTGGTTATGAAGCTACTGTGCTGATCTTTTGGATGTAAAAGCTATTCCCTCTTTTACAGTAATATTAGGGTTAGAGCAAGATCTCCCCTCTACCCCACCAAATTTGAAATCTAGGATTCTTGGCATGGCTTGGACCTGTCTGCCTCAATGTTTTATGCATCTGGAAACAAGCCGAGTAAGCTTTTTCTCTTGGTGGATTATCTTCTATGAAAACAAAACAAAACAAAACAAAACTCCACTCATTGAATACTGGTAAATGTACTCCTTTTCAAGGAATCTCTTACCTTCTTCCCAAACCCCACCTCTCACTATATAATTTGAGGAAATAGAAACATTGCTATGTAATGGTAAATCCAATGAATCTAAGTGGATTCTTTGGAATGAAAAAATATTAGGAAACCATTAACTCAAAATGAAAAATAATAATTCATAATAGAGGCATTGGAAAAGAAATATACGGGCATATGGAAAACTATAGATCTGGTTTTGGCTCCATTGTTATCCTGTGTTACTCTGGACAAGTCCTTTTACCTGCTTTGAGATTCACTGAGCTTTAAGAAGCTTGGTAAACAGGATGGAGAGCTGGACACGGAGTCAGAAGACCTTGATTCAAATCTTGCCTCATACTTATTATATGTTTGACTCTGGGCAAGTCACTTAACCATTCTGAGTTTCAGTTTACCTCTCTGAAAATGAGGCAATTAGACTTTATAACCTTTAAGATTTCTTTTCACTCTAAATCTATGATCTTGTGATTCTTCTGAGCATCAGTATACTAATTTTCAAAGCGAAGGTTTTGGTCTAAATAAGATCTATGTTCCCTACTAATGCTAAGACTCTCTGATTCTATAATATTATAAGGTATTCCAAAAGCCTTAGTACAATTTTAAGCTATTAAAGCTCTTTCAAAGGCATTTACTAGCTTTGGGCAGGTAGTTGGTACAACAAATAAAGCATTGGGTCTTGAGTCAAAAAGACCTGAGTTCAAATCAGCTTCAGACACCTTAGTTTTATGATCCTGGGCAAGTCATTTAACCCTGTTTGTCTCAGTTTCCTAATATGCAAAATGACTTGGAGATTGCTCCAGAAAACCCCAAAGGGGTTCATGAAGAGTTGGAACCAACTGAAATGACTGAGCAACAATAAATTGTGTGACTCTCTACAAGTCTCTTACCCATCTGTTTGAGTTTCCTCAGCTGTAAAATGGGAATCAAAATAGAAAATACCATCCCAGTCATGAAGATCAAATGAGATGATATTTCAAAAGCACCTAGGCAGGATGGCTAGTTATTTAAATTAAATTATTCAAGTTTGGGGCAACTATGTGATTCAGTGGATAAAGATTCAGACCTATAGTTGTGAAGTCCTGCGTCCAAATTTGACCACAGACCTTTCTTAGCTGTCCTATGCAAGTCACTTAACTCTTATTGCCGAGCCCAAACCTGTCTTCTGCCTTGGAACCAATACTTAGTATCAATTCTAAGGAAGAAGGTAAGAGTTAAAAAAAATTAGAGCTTTAGACTGCATAGACTTTGGGAACAGCCTGGTAATTACATTGTTTAGTTGAGAAGATACTTATTTACTAAAGTTATTAGTAAACTTTGGCAACATGTCTCCACTTCATCTCTTGCTTGCCTCCTCAGGATTCTGTATCACGAAAAGGCAGGGCGTATGCAAAACTAGAAAAAAAGTAGCAATAAATGTCCTAATTTGCTATGGACTCAGAGCGGTTGGTGCATGACGGTATTAAGATGAGGTGTCATTACAACTCTGTCATTGCAGTAAGGATAAAAACCCAAATTTCCTAACAAGAGGAAGTTGTGGTCTTAACATTTTTTGATACATGATGCTCCATCTGGTAGAAGCATTTGCTTTTCCCCAAGATGCAAACCCTTAGTTTCCACTTTACTGGTAGAGTTTTAATGGGAGCTGATAAAATACACTGTGTTATTCTCATAGGATCTGTTCATTCTGTAAGGAGCACAGTTCACCTTCAAGAAAAGGGACAAGTAGGAGGAATAATGATAATGCTTTAGGCTGCACAGAAAAGAAATTATAATCCCTTTTTTTGAAGAGCTTTCAACATAAATCTTTATATTTTAATTATATCAGATAGAAATTATTTTTCCTGGACATTTCTAGCCATGCTTTTATACTTTATTTAGGTTATCATCTCTATTCTCTCTCATCCCAAATGGAGACTACCTCTGGAACCAATTTGGGGTTTGCTAGGCCAGTTATGTGGTACAGTGGATAGAGCATAGGGTCTGAAGTCAGAAGATTCATCTTCATGAGTTCAAATCTGTTCTCAGACACTTACTAGCTGTGTAACCCTGGGCAAGTCATTTAAACCTGTTTACTCCAGTTTTGCCATCTGTAAAATCAGCTGGAGAATGGGAATATAAGGAAACCACTCCACTATCTTTGCTAAGAAGGGCAGATTTGGCCTCTCTTGTTTGGCTCCAGGATTTCAGTACATATTTCTAGCTGTGCTACTGAGGACTTAGCCCAGAGTCCCTTTGAACTCCCCACTGTACCCTATATATGTGGTCTTCCCTCAGAATATAACCCTCTTCATTGACCAAGCACAGTTCCATAGGACAAGGGGTGAAGCACACAACCTACCTTCTGGTAGGGAGGTGACAGACACAGGGTATACACTGAGATATATATTGTGGGAATTTATTTTGCTTGATTACGAATATTTGTTATAAGGGGTTTATTTTTCTTTCTCTTCCAATTGTGGGGAGGAGGAGGAAGGATGAGAATATAGATTTGTGTTAATGGGAAAATATTATTTTAATAATATAAATATTATGAAGCATATTTAAATCTTACAAAATTATACTGTATCACAATAATATGATGTTGTAACATATAAATAATAATGATAAATATAAATAAACTTCAAATAAGAATGCTAGCTCCTTGAATTGAAGTGTTATCTTGACTCTATTTTGTACTCTATTTGTGACTCTATTTTGTAAGTATTTATACTTATCATGATGACTGGTACATAATAAATGCCCAGTAAATGCTGCCTCTTTGTATATGTCAGTCTATAATTCCCACTTTATTGATGGGGAGAAGGAGGCTTAGGAAGGTTAAATGGTGACATAGTGGAGTAAGTATCAATACCAGAATCAGGCCGAAGGCCTCCTGAGTCTCAGACCAGGGGATAGTCCTTTTGCAACATACATTGTGCACTCACCACACCAGCTTCAGGATTCCTTTTTCTCCCATTGCTAAATGTAGATGCTAAGGTGGAAGAGCAGCTTTCATCATACAGAGCAGTCCGGCCATCATTGATGGCTGAGTTAATGGAGATGGTCCACATGCTCGAGGCATACCCATCACAGTTGCAGTCGTCATAGCTGCCTCCATCTCCAGAAGCCCACACATAGATGCTGCCTTTACCCCCACGGCCCTGAAGAGAAAAAGAAGAAGATGGATTTGTGATCGTTTCCAATCACAATTGCTTAGAGGGCCTGTTTTTACAGACCTAGGGGCAGAGCTTCAAAGGACTGGTAAGCAGGCACATTTTAACTAAAGGCTTTTTATCATCTGAATGCTCTCTGTGGATCAAAGATTTATCTTCAATTATAGACTGAAGCCCTTGCGAGGGAAAGAATCTCTTTTCTTGGAGGGGAATTGAGATGTGACATTTTGTGTCAGATTCCAATCCATCTGAGTTACTTGAACACGAGAATTAAATCAGGAATACAAAAGATGGAGATAAGGATGAGCTCAAAGATCTCAAATTTAGAGTTGAAAAGTATCTCAGAGGTGACCAAACCCAGAAGAGAAAACTTAGGCCCAGAGAAGACAACTTCAGCAGTTATGTGACCCAGGGGATACAATTCAAATCTAGTCTCAGATATTTCCTTAGTCATAGCCACTTGCCATTCTGAGTTTCCTCAACTATAAAATGGGGTAATAATAGCTCCTACTTCATGGGGGTACTGTAAGGATAAAATGAGTTAATATTTATAAAAAGCATTTAGCACGGTGCCTGGCACAGAGTAGGAATTTACTAAATGTTTGTTTCCTTGTCTCCTTTCATTCCCCAAAGTCACAAAGGTAGCAAATATCTTAGCTAGAACTCAAATCCAGACCATTTGACTATGAAGTCAGCTCACTTTTAATACATAACATTGATCTGAATCTGAATGGACCAGATCAGTCTTTGGAAGGAAACCCTTTGGCTCATGATTTTGGTCTTTCTATGTAATTTGTAGCTACATGAGGAAGAGAATGTCTCTCATTAAACAAAAGGTTCACACTAAACTATTCAATTGGGTTTTTCAGTCCTTAGCAAGAATGGGCAGTTGACTAGGGCAGAATGTCCTGTACATTGTTAGATATGACTATTGTATTGGTTGTTTTTCTTTGTTATCAAGGGGAGTTCTGTTTGGAGGGGTGGGCTTGGTACTTCCATAAATGATTGTGATGTAAAACTAAAAGATATCCATACATTTTTTAAAGGGTTAGTTCAAAATTAATCAGTAACAACACATGATTCCTAGCATAGGGCCATGGTGGTGAAACTATTGCATGTGAGCCAGAGGGGGTACTCAGAGCCCTCTTTGTGGGCACACACAGCATAGCCCCAGCAATGAGTTCACCAGAGTTCATTACTAGAAAGCCAGAGGGATGTGGGGCCAGGCTGCTCCCCTTCCCCTCACCTGAGGACATTTCTCACATCATCGACTCCTCTGAAAGGTTTGCCATTACTGGCATAGGGAATCTCCAAGAAAAGAAAAAATCATAGAGAAAAGAAAAAACATTCTAGCCACTGATGATATGCTTTTTGTGTGTGTGACTTATAGATTATATATAACCCATTTAAAAGAATTATTTTAGACAAGGGTGAGTGAATTTGATCCTCTTTTCTTTTTTCTGCTGCATGATCACATGGAACAACCACAACATTAAAGAAATGGTTTATGATGGAATAGATTCTAAATTCATGATATTGTTTTTCCAATCCCAAACCCATGATTCCAGAACGTTGTTCCATTAATTCCTCAAAGATATTCAGGGGAAATTTTGCAGTGGAAAGATAAGTACTTTTCAACCAGGCTTATATCTCTCTCTTCCCCCTAGGATTGTACTTGAGATGTCTTAAAGTCCTCATCTCTAGTGTGTCCATTTTAAATCATTTCTTATTTAAAGGGAAGAACAGAGGACCATGCTATGTATGTAACAGTGGAGACCAAGGTACATAGAGTTTAATTTTTCAATAAAAAACTTAAATCAGTTTGATTCATACCCATGATAAACATGCTCTACTATAGTCTGACTCCTTTGTTTCATAGTGGTATGCAGTTGTCACTGGATTATTGAAGTTTGGTTAATTGGAGCCTTTCTAAACTTATCTAGACTGGTTTTTTGGAAGATATACATTAAGGTGTATACCAAACAATCAAAAGTATTTATTAAGTGCCTCCTATGATGATAGGCGTATGCCAAATGCTGGGGATACACAGATAAAAAATGAATAGTCTCTGCTCTCAAGGATTTTACATTTTAATAGGGAAGATATTGTGCATATATTTAGTCAGTCAGTCAGTTAGGTAGCATCTATTAAGAGCCTGATATGTGCTTTAGGGGTATAAAGAAAAGAAAAAAAAGTTACAGTTCTTGCTCTCAAGGACCTTACTGTCTGATGGGGGAGCCAACATGTGGTTATGTTTAAACAAGATATAGAAAGGTTACACATTGGGGTAATGTCAGCAAGAAGTCACTAAGATTAGGGAGGACAGAGAAAGAATTTTTGAAGAAGGGGAGACATTTGCCAAACTGGAAAGAAACTCAAGTAGCTGGGATATAGAAATGAGGAAGGACAAAGATTCAGGCATGGGTGGACAGATAGCGAAAACTCTTGTCCTCAGGAGGATAGCAAGGAGACCATTGTCACTGGACCACAGAATACTTTGAGGGAGGTAAGGTGTAAAAAGACTTGAAAGATAGTTTCAAAGGCCTTTAAAATACAAATAAATTATTTTATATTTGATGCTGTTAGGTACGAAGAAATTACTGGAAGTCACTGAATAGGGGATGATAGGGCCAGACCTATGATGTGGGAAGTGCAATTTGATAGCTGAATGGAGGATGGACTGGAGTTGAGGAAAGACTTGTGACAGAGAAACCAAACAGCAGGATATTGCAGTCATCTAGGTGTGAGGCAATGAAGGTCTGCACAAAGGTAGTGTCAGTGTCAGAGGATGTGATTTTTAGATTTTCTCCATCTTGCTTAGTCTAGCACCCAGGGATGTACACACCTACATTACACTGGCATGTGCTAGCAAATGACAAATCAGAAATGACTGATTGTCCTCTGGGCTGTCCTAAGCCAAGCTTGAGCCACCATTGGCACATGTGAGATGCAGGAAGTGAGGTAGAGAACTGCTTCTGGAGTTCTCATCACTTCCTGTGGAGAGGGCGAGCCAGCAGTTCAATCCTGGAACTCAAGCTTGGAGGAACTCCCTCAGACAGCTTCCCTCAAATTGGTCATGTGAGTGAAAAGGACTGACTCCCATTTCTCTTGGCTCTCCAAGGCCTTGAACTCCTGCCTGGCTCAGCCTGAGTCAGAGCAGTTTGAGTTAAGTCTCTCTCTCTCTCTCCTCTCTCTCTCTCCCTCTCTCTCCCCCTCTCTCTTTTTTAATTTCTTCCTCCTATTTAATTAAATCTCCATAAAATTCCATCCTGACTTTAGTGTTTCATTTTAGGATTTTAGAAATTAAAATCCTTGGTGACCAACAATTATTATATTCAGTCTCAACCATAATTTTAACCTTTACAAGGAGAGAAGGAGGCAAATGTATTATAAATGTAAAAGGTAAAAATGTTGTGAAGATAGAAACAACAGGACTTGACAATGGATTGGATATGGGGAATGAGAGAGTGAGGAGTCAAGGATGGCATCTAGGCTGTGAGGTCACATGAGCAACAAGATGGAGGACTAGACATTTTTTCTGATCTTTGTAACCTCTCAAACTTTTCTAAAATGGGAATTATGCACAAAAGATAAAACAATATCAGCTGTCTCCTTGGTCTAAGATGCAAAGAAATTGGAACAAGGAAGTAATTCAATGAACTGATATTAGAGAAGGCTACTATCAGATCCTAGTATTCCTTTACCCACTGCACATGATCTGACCAGCCTCATGGTCTTGTAACAGAATTCAACTTTCTCCTCCTTCTCCTTCCATTCAAGTGATAGGAAAAATATGTTAAGAAAAGAGTATTTGGAAGATAGTGGCATAGAGGCAGAAAAAGTTCAGACCTCTGAAAACCCTTCCTTACCAATTACAAACTAAATGCTCCTAGGGGACTGAAAATCAAACCTAACAACAAGACAGAGTCAAGGAATCCTCCTGCTGGACTCAATTCAAAAGGTACACCCCCCAAAAATCTGGAATTTGAGAACACTCAGGTTTAAGGGAAAGGGAGAAGGAAGGTCCCAGGTCCCCCCCCCCCACACCTAGAGGGCTAAGCCTCCAGTGGCAGTGGGAACTTCTGGGTGGGCAAAGGTGCTGGTCTGGAGGGAGTACCTTGTGGGCAGGGCTGTGCCAGGCTCAGAGTTAAACACAGGTGGTGGGGAAGGAGCTGGAGAGGGAGCACAGAACAGGCAGCCTGGTTACAGCAGTAGAGACCCTTCATATTCCTTCAGACTTCCAGGAGGTTTTGGCCTCAGGGCACATCCAGCCCAACCCAGCTGAACTTTAATCCCATCAAAAGTCTTCTGAGGACAGGGAAGCTCAAGCTCCAACACTCCTACCCCAAAGACTGCACTAAGATCTTCTGACAAAGCTCCAAGTGGGGAGACTGACAGAAAATCCCACCCACCCCCCAAAAAAATGAGAGGAGCAAGAGCACAGACAACTGCAGGGAAAAAAGAGGGGGGTAAATATGAGCAAACAACAGAAAAAGAAGAAAGAAATTACAATATATAGCTTCTATCCAGGTAATGAACAAAGAGCAAATAGAACAAAGAAGGAGGAGGGAACACCAAGCAAGAAAACAGAAATCCCAGCAAATTGGATACAGACTTTGGAAGAACTCAAAATTCAATTCAAAACACATTTAAGAGAGTCTGAAGACAATTGGGAAAAGAACTTTAAAATAAAGATAAATCATCTGGAAACAGAAAATAGTGTCTTGAAAGCCAAAATCAACCAGCTTGAAAATGAGGCAAAGGAGATGTAAGATGAAGCAAAGAAGACAAAACATGAGGCAAACAAGATGAAAGATGAGGTAAAGAGGATGAAAGATGAGGCAAAGGAGATGAGAAATGAGGTAAAGAGAATGAAAGATGACCTCCAAAGAAAATCAGACCAGAAAGAGAAGGATGACCAAAAAGCCAGGGATGAAATCCAGTCTTTAAGAACCAGAACACAACAACTTGAATTAAGTGACCTCATAAGGCAGCAGGACACTATAAAATAAAACCAAAAGAATGAAAAAATTGAGGACAATATGAAGCATCTCATTCACAAAATAGAAGATTTAGAAAATCATTCCAGGAGAGACAACTTAAGAATCATTGGTCTACCGGAAGACCATGACAAAAGAAAAATCCTGGATGTCATACTACAGGAAATTATCCAAGAAAACTGCCCTGATATTCTAGAACAAGAGGGAAAAGTGGAGATTGAAAGAATTCACAGATCACTTCCTGTACTTAATCCCCAATTGACAATACCCAGGAATGTTATAGTCAAATTCAAGAACTATCAGACCAGGGAAAAAATATTTCAAGCTGCCAAGAAGAAGTCATTCACATACTATGGAAACACAGTGAGGATAATACAGGATCTGGCTGCGTCTACACTGAAGGACCAAAAGGCATGGAATATGATATTCGGGAAAGCAAGGGAACTAGGTCTACAACCAAGAATCAACTACCCAGCAAAACTGACTATATTCTTACAGGGGAAAGTATGGTCATTCAACGAAATAGAAGAATTCCAAGCATTTGTAACGAAAAGACCAGACTGAACAGAAAATTTGATGCCTAAGCACAGAACTTAAGCGAATCATAAAAAGGTAATTAAAAAAGAGGGAAAAAACAAAAACACAAACAAAACAAAACAAACAAACCCCCCTTTTTTAAGAGACCCAATAAGTTAAAATGATATGTATCCTTATAAAAAAAGAAGTCATTGGTAACTCTTAAAAATTGTTATTATCACCTGGGCAGCTAGAAGAATTACACTTAGAGGGAATAGTGACAAACTGTATAGGATGAAATGACAAGACATAAATATGTATATGTATATATATATATATACATATATAGATATATGTATGCATAAATACATATACATGTGTGTATATATGTATATATACAACTAGAGCTAAAAAAAGAGGTTAATACTAAATTGGAAAACAAATGGGAAAAGAAACAAAAGGGAGTAAATTTATGTGTCACAAAGAAGCTCATGGCGAGAGGGGGAAGAACATCAATACTCTGGAAGGGTAAAGATGTTGGAAATAGGAAATACTCAACTCTTAATGTGCATTGAAATTGATCTAAAGAGGGAAGAACAATCCAATCCATTGAGGCAGAGAATAGATTTGTGCCCTATAGGGAAGTAGAAGGGTAACAAATGGACTGGTGGGGAGGGAAGCAGTACAAGGGAGGGAGAGGGTGGGGGGTAGTTTTAAAAAGACTGCAAAGAAAATAAGGGGGGAAATAAGAAGGGAGGGGGGTAAAAAGGGAAGTTAAAATAAGATTGGGAACTAGGGGGACTGATTCAAAACAAACATTGGTGTAGAAGGAAATAGTGAAAGAAGAAAAGGCAGGACCAGGAGTAGAAATCAAAATGCAGGGAAATACACAGCTGGTAATCATAACTCTGAATGTGAATGGAATGAACTCACCCATAAAACACAAACGAATAGCAGAATGGATTCAGTGATCCTGAACAACTTGGAGGAATCTACGAGAAAAACCACTATCCTCATTCAGAGGAAAAACTGGGAGTAGAAACACAGAAGAAAAACAACTACTTGAATACGTGGTGAAAATGGCTGGGGAGGTAGACTCTAAATGAACATCCTAATGCAAACACCAACAACATGGAAATAGGTTCTGATCAAGGACACAAGTAATACCCAATGAAATTACGTGTTGGCTGTGAGAAGGGTGGGTGGAGGGGAGGGAGGGAAAAAATGTGATTATTGTAACCAAGCCATAATGTTCTAAATTGACTAAATAAATTAATTAAAAAAATAATAAAATGAGCTGGAGAGGAATAAAAAAGAAAAGAGATTGTTTGGGGTGAAAGAAAATTAGTTCTGTTATGGCTATGTTGAGTTTAAGATGTCTATGAGACATCAAGTTTGAGATTTCCAGTAGGCAGATAGAGATGTGAAAGTCAAGAGATAAATTATGGTCGTATAAGTAGAATATGTAGAGATAACAGCTGAACCCAAGGGAGTGATGAGATCACCCAGGAGTATAGTAATAGTATGGTAGAAATAACATATAATATATTATTATATCTATAATATCTTTATAATGTAAAATAATATGTAATATACTTTAGCAGGCATGACCTGGATGGAAAAGCTAGGAAAGGAGACTGAGAAGGCGGGATCAGATAGAGAAGAAGACAACTGGGAGAAAGTACTGTCATGAAATCTTAGAAAGAAGAGAATATTGAAGAGAAGAGGGGTCAACAGTGTTAAAGGCTTTAGAGAAGTCAAGAAAGATGAGCCATTACATTTGGCTATTAAGAGATTATTCATAACTTGAGAGTTGTTTCATTTGATTAAAGAAATTGGAAGCCAGACTATAGAGTGAAGAAGAGAGGAAAGGAGATGGAGAAACCTATTGAAGACGGTCTTCTTGAGTAGTTTAGTCTCAACATGGAGAAGAGATATATGACTAGAACTTGTAGGGATGGATGGCTCAAGTGAAAGTTTTTAGAGGATAGGAGAGATAGAATGGCATGTTTGTAGGCAGTAAGAAAGCAGCCACTGGACAGGGTGAGATTGAAGATTTGTGGGTGAGGGGGGATGATACTGGAGTCAATGTCCTGGAAAAGATGGGACCGAATGGGATTGTTGGCTCATGTAGAAGAGTTTGCTGTGACAATGGGACAAACTTCCTCATCCTGAGAAATAGGGGTAAAGGAGGAGAAGAGGATATAGTTGCAGAAGGCCTCTGAGTAATGTGAAATGAGGAACAATGGAAAAAATAGAGCTCTCTAAGAATGACCTCAATATTTTCAGTGAAATATGAGGTGAGGTTCTCTACTGAGAGCAAATGAGGAATAGGGAGCTATGGGAGATTTGAAGAAGGATGAAAAGGTTTAAAAAAGCTGCTGTGGTAAGTGGGATAGTGAATCAATTTGGGGGGTACAAAAGGATTACCTTGATGTAATATGTATGCTTATGTGTGGATACATGTATAATACTATACCCACATATTTACATACATGTACACATACTTAGGTATACTTATGCATATATAATATATACAAAATTCAACTGAGAAGGACCTATCATAACATACTGACATAGTCTTTTAAAACTCAAAGTTCATCTCTAGCTATGATAAAGCACTGGGAAAAATGCTTTTACTCTCCTCTCCTATGAACACACGCACACATACACAAATGTCACTGCTATCAAAATTGTTTGTGCTCTGAGGTCTGAAGTATGTTTTTCAGCCTCATCAACCTCTCCTTCCTTTTCCCCTTAGCCATGGGGCTTCCCTGGAGAATGTTCCAATCAGGATAGAGTGTCCTTTTTTAAGGTTCACATTTATCCCCTAGAGAAGGGCCTTCTTCCAGTCAGTCAGTGGCCAAGGTTTGGGGTGAGAGATGCAAAATACAAACCAGTTCAATTCCAGAATCACTTTTTCTTGTTCTGTTTGTCTTCAACTTGAAGGAATAAGCTAAAGCTATGAGCAGAACATTTTTCTAGTGTGGCTTTTAAAGTGCTTGAGCTATTACTATCATCATACTCAAGATGGGATTCTGGGTAATGATAGCTAAAGTCAACAGGTAGGGAGCCAGATTAGTGTGCCATTTTTCTTGTAGCCATGCTGATATTTGTTATCACACTGCCTCCTTTTTCATTTGGTCAACTTTGTCAGTCTGATGGGCATGAGGTGTCAGGTAAATCAGTCAGGCAATAAACTTATATTAAATGCCTACTAGGTGCTATATAGCCAACAATTGTGCTAAAGCACTGGTGATAAAAAAGAGCCATAAAACAATCCCTGCCTCAAGAATCTTACAATCTAAGGAGATGGAGTTGGAGGGACATGCAACAAGCAAACAAACATATGTAAACAAGCTATATTCAGGATAAGTAGGAAAAAGAGGTTGGGAAAAGCTTTCTATAGAAAGCCTTCATTGGGGGCTTCAGGAGAAATCTCAAAGTTTTTTTAGTTAGAATGCCTTTAATTTTTAGTGATAGTATGGAGCATTTTTAAATGAGTATTGATAACTTAAATTTCTTCCCTTGAGAACATATTATTCATTTCCTCTGACCATTTATTAATTAGAGAATGGCTCTTATTCTTATGAATTTAAATCAGTTCCTTAAATATTTTGGAAATGAATTTGATAAAATTGGAAATTTTATCAAAGAAACTTTCTGCAAAGATTTTCTCCCCTTAATTATTTTTCCTTCTAATACAGAGAAGACAGATTTAATTTTCAGAATAAAATGCAAGTTTTTGAATGTGGCTGATGCTGGGATTAGTTTGTTTGAAAACACATACACACACTCTCTATTTCTAGAGTTTTGTTTTTCATTTTCTTTCTTTTTTTTCCAGTGGAGAAGAGCAATGTGGGGAGCTGAAAAGTGAACAAAAAAAAGATTAAAATGCTGAGCCTACAGATCTTCTGTCTGCTGCCACAGTTTTCATGAAATGAGGTAAAAGAGTATTTGTTGAGTATAATGTACAACATTACTATGCCAGAACATCAATAGATTTTAAGAATCTAATTGATGTGGGTAAACCCTACAAAAACGAAGATGGAAACTCACTCATACTTAACCCTTTTTATCCATGACCTCTCATAAATCTGCCATCAGAGGCCTGGGGGCCTTCTTCACATTCTTTCCACACTCTGTAGATTATCAACGAAGCATGAATACATCAGTTATCTCCTGATCTCATGACTGTTTGGTCATTTAAAAATCCCAAGTCATATGTTTCTCTAATGATTTTATGTTCCCTTTCTTGTGTAGTTCCTCATTTGTAATGTGTTGCAGTCTCCCCCAAAACTAAAACCCTACAGTACAGCTGAGAACACTTAAATGAAGCTTGTAAAATACTCTTGAAACCTCATCTGCCCCAGTGCAGAAGGAATTAGCTGACTGCCAAGAGCTCTGACACATACTGTCAGTGTCTTGCCAAATGGTTTTGATTAAATTATAGGAGGTGATACTTGGGCCTGCTCTTATACTGATTAATCACTTTATATTGGCTTCTTTTTCCTATTTCCCAGATGATGGCTGGATTAATGCCCCTCGTGTAGGATGCAGTATGCCAGCAATATTCTTGCCCCAAGCAGCTGGGTTATGTGGGCAAATTTCTAACTAATAGCCTAGTTTTTCCCATTATTAGAAACCTGAATGCTTTCTTATCTTTTTCAATATATGCCAATATGGTAATGTGCTCCACATCTGTAAAGGCCCGCTGATGTTAGAGATACTCCTAAAAGAAAAGAAGGTCTCCAAGATTGGGGGAGGGGGCAACCATGTTTGTACAACTAGACGGAGGGCAACTTTCTGGTGCTAATAGGACCGGAACCTCTCAATCCTGAGCTATTCTGTCCATTAAAAAGACAATACTCTCAATACAACTGGAACATGAGATTTAGCATGCAACCATGAATCCAGGAGGTAGAATTTTGTTTCCCACTCCCAGGGAGAGCTAAGGAGCATATTATAGAGAAATGAATATGCACGTCAAAATTTTTGCTAAGCTATTTAAAATATAACCAGACTTTAAAGTAGCTAGAATAATACAAGAGAAACTTAGGTGACTCTTCCTTTTTTTCTTCTTGGACATCTAGGTTATATCATTTCTTTCAACTTAAAAAAAAAAGAACCCTTACCTTCTATTTTATTTTTTTAAAAATTTTTTGGGGAATTTTATTTATTTATTTATTTATTTTTAAATTTTATTCAATTGATTAATTTAGAGCATTTTTTCAGGGTTACAAAAAAACATGTTCTTTCCCTCCCCTCCCCCAACCTCTTCCCACATCCGATGAACAATTTTTTTTTTTTAGAATCAATACTATGTATTGGTTCCAAGGCAGAAGAGTGGTAAGGGTTAGGCAATGGGGGTTAAGTGACTTGCCCAGGGTCACATGGCTTGGAAGTATCTGAGACTAGATTTGAGCCCAGGACCCCCTGTTGCTAGACCTGGCTTTCTATCCACTGAGCCACCTAGCTGCCCTTCCTTTCTTTCCACTTTTTTTTTTAATGGACATGGAATGGGGAAGATAGGAGAGAGAAAAAATTGATTTTTCTAAATGAAATTAAAAGAAAAGAAATGGACATGGAAGGTTTGTAATTACTGGAGACCATGGATGTATAAAGCAGAAGCAGGGGCAGGGTTGCAGAGGACAGAACGATGTCAGTCACACGTGTGCCAGACATTCCTATCAGCAGGGCCTCTTCAGGGCTTGAGGGGGGAAGTCTGGTCCTGGGAGAGGGGCGTAATGGTGGCTGAGACCTGGGGATGGGGTAATAGGTGGTTGATTAAGGGAGGATGATGAAGTACAAGAGCCAGAGATGGTAGTCTTGAGACTCAGGTGTGTACTTTAGAGCCAAGCCCCAGCTGCCCCATTCTAGGGATAGTTCTGGTGAAAGGAAATTAAAACCTTTTACTTTAATTGAAAATTAAATGGTTGAAAATACCAGTGGATGGAACAACCTCCAGAAAGTGATGAAGAGTGAGAGGAGCAGAACCAGGAAAACACTGTACACAGAGACTGATACAATGTGGTACAATCGAATGTAATGGACTTCTCCATTAGTGACAATGCAGTGATCCTGAACAAGTTGGAGGAATCTATGAGAAAAACCACTATCCACATTCAGAGGAAAAACTGTGGGAGTAAAAACACTGAAGAAAAACAACTTCTTGATGACATGGATTGAGGGGAATATGATTGGGGGATATAGACTCTAAATGAACATCCTAGTGCAAATACCGACAACATGGAAATGGGTTCTGATCAAGGACACATATAATACCCAGTGGAATTGCATGTTGGTTATGGGAGGGGTGGGGGGAAGGATGGGAGGAATAGAAAATGATTTTTGTAACCAAGGAATAATGTTTGAAATTGACCAAATAAAAAAATAATGTTAAAAAAGAAAATACCAGTGGATCTAACAAATATTATTTTCCATGTATGTATATCTCTGTGTGTTTTAATCTGCACCTTTATATATCCAGGATATATTCATTTTAGCAGCAATTCTTGAATGTGATTAATAGGTGGGCAAAAGGCACCTTCCTCAGGGCAAAAACAAAGACTCGAAAGTGTTGCCCTGGCTGTCCCATTGGGAAGTGAAGTTCATGAATTAATATGTCACCTCTGAGGCCCTCTGGCTGCTGCCTGAGTGATTCTGCTGGACTGTTAAGAGCAATCAAGAATCTTGCCTCCTCTAACGGATGATTTTCTGTAATGTATCCAACTTTTTCCAGAGCTTAGACACTTTGCAGTCAGGGCAAGTGACTGACAAAATTAGGCTTCTGTTATCAAGAGAGATGGTTTCCCTTAACCCCAGACTGAAGGTTACTGAGCATCCACGTAGAAGGGCAATCAATGTTCATTATTAGATAATCTCATGATCGTGGCAACCTCATGGTCTTTTTGCATTTTCCTTAATTTAAATGTACTATTACCTTCCTGGACACCACTCAATTCTTCTCTAATTCAACATCATGGTAGAGGTGTGTTTCTTAATTGGAGAAGGCTATCCCAATGGAGAACAAGCTTGAGTAGTTTCCATAAATCCCAAATGGTCTTAAATAGAGGTCTAGCAATATATCTCTATCTTCCAAGGACTCACCATCAGGTTGACTATCAGGTGATAAATTTGTTTTGCCTTGGAAACTCTCAAGATCTAAGTTATAGAACGACTAGCATTTGTGATAGTGGAAGGGATACCTCGCATTGAGGTATAGCATCTCAAAAGTATTTTCCTCAGAATAACCTTGTGAGGTATTTCTGTTGAGGGCATCATTATAAGTGTTTTAGCCAATTTGTACTTCCTTGATTCTTCCCTATTCTTCAGACTCTTTATACAATAATCTGCCAAATCTTGTCAATATTATCTTTATAATATCTCTTGCATCTGTTCCCTTCTCTCTCTCGACTCACACAATAATTTATTTCCTTAGTTGAGAACTTTTTCCTGGACTTTTGAAATAGTCTCTTAAATGGACTCCCAGTTTTCACAACTCTCATCTTAATTCCATCCCCACATTGTTGTCAAAATAATCTCACAGTACAAGTTTAATCATGTCACTCCCCTCTCCAAGAATTTTCAATAACTAATACTTTTGGAATAGACTCTAAACTTCTCAGGATGGCATTTAAAAGCTTTCACAATTTAGGTTTAGTCCTCTTGTTACACACACTTTGTTCCATTCAAACTGACCTCTCTCTTCCCTAAACTCATCTCTCTCACCTCCACAACTTTGAAAAAAAACTTTCCTCTATGCCTGGTAAGCATTCTCTTTCAAACTTTTAGCTTCATAGAATCCCTAACTACACCAAGCTTAAGTTTCACATGCTAATTATGTCTAGTTATCAGTGCTTTCTATCTTAAATTATCGTGTGTAGATTTCTCTGTTTACATGTTATATCCTTCCTAATAGAATGCAAACTCCCTGAGGTCAGGGACTGTTTTTCTTGAATTTGTATTTTAATATAATGCCTGGCATATAGCTGTTGCTTAATAAATACTTGTTGGATTAGATTGGATTATTATTGTTCCCATTTTATAGATGAGGCCATTTAAACTCAGTAAAAGGGAGTGATTAGTCACAGGTCTAGTCCTGGGCTTCAAGGCCAGATCTTTTGATTCCAGACGCATTGTTCCTTCTGATGATTATCTACAAAGGATCCTCATTCTTCATTTCTTCGTTTTAGCATTTGAAAATGTGTAACCATCCCTTTCTCCTGGATACTCTCTCTCTTCTCTAGGTTTTTGTGACATTGCTTTCTCTTCTTTTTGGTCATTCCTTCTGTCTTCTTTGCTGGATGATAATCCATATCACAATCACTAACTGTAAAATGTCCCTATTGGGGGGGGCAAAATCCCATGATTCTATTTTGGGCTCAGTTTTCTCTTCATATATTTGTCTCATGAGGTGACTGTATCAGCTTCCATGGGTCCAATTATTATCTTTATATAAATGACTTAGATCTAATTATCCAACCTAAGTCTCTTTTCTGAGTTCTATTCTTGAATCACAAACTGCCTATTAAACACCTTGAACTGGTTATATCAAAGGCATCTCAAACTCACTATTTCCAAAAGACACCTCATCTTTCCATCTCCCCAATTCTTCCAAAATTCTCCATTACTGTCAAGGGTATAACTTATCTTCTATTTACTTAACCTCACAGACTCAACAGTATCTGTGACTCCCTATTCTTATTCAACCTGCATATCCAATGAATTGCCAGATTGTCTTTTCAGTCTCCATAATTTTCCTTACATATACCTCCTTTCACCTCACATAGACGCTACTCTCATTGAAGCCTACCTCTCATCTAGACTATGGAAATCATCCTGTAGTCTTTTTGCATTTCAATCTGTCCTTCACAGGATCAACAAGGTGGTTTTTCTAAAATGCAGGTTGGACCATGTCACATTCCCATCTTCTGATATCTGTGACTCTATTACTTCTAGGGTCAAATATAAATACCTGTTTTGTCTATATTTAAAGCTCTTCATAACATGACACATCTTTATCTTTTTTTTTCAAAAATCCTTACCTTGGGTCTTGGAATCTATTATTCCCAAGGCAGAAGAGCCATAAGGGCTAGGCAAACAGGGTTAACCAGAGTCACATAGCTAGGAAGCTTGTGAGGCCAGATTTGAACCTAAGACTTCCCATCTTCAGGCCTGGCTCTCTACCAGTCATTGAACCACCTAGCTACCCTTGCACGTTTTTATCTTCCTTCCTTTGTTCCTCCCTCCCTCCCTCCCTCCCTCCCCCTCCTCTCTCCCTCTCTCTTTCTTTCCTTCCTTTTTTCTTTCTTTTCCTTCCTTCCTTCCTTCCTTCCTTCCTTCCTTCCTTCCTTCCTTCCTTCCTTCCTTCCTTCCTTCCTTCCTTCCTTCCTTCCTTCCTTCCTTCCTTCCTTCCTTCCTTCCTTCCTTCCTTCCTTCCTTCCTTCCTTCCTTCCTTCCTTCCTTCCTTCCTTTCTTCCTTCCTTTCTTTCTTCTTTCTTTCTTTCTTTCTTTCTTTCTTTCTTTCTTTCTTTCTTTCTTTCTTTCTTTCTTTCTTTCTTTCTTTCTTTCTTTCTTTCTTTCTTTCTTTCTTTCTTTCTTTCTTTCTTTCTTTCTTTCTTTCTTTCTTTCTTTCTTTCTTTCTTTCTTTCTTTCTTTCTTTCTTTCTTTCTTTCTTTCCTTATCATATGATAATCCATATCATATTATCATGTAATACTATTGTATAGCAGAATACTTTTTATATTGATCTGAATGGGTTACTCTTAAAAATGCATGCACACTAATCTGTGTTGTCAGTTTAGGTTTGTGTATGCTGCAGGTAGCCTAAGGATAAGTAACAAGCCATTTTTGTTCGTAAAAAGTCTGTTACCATCCTATTCTATATGTTAACTAGCATAAAGACCTGTCTAATTATCTCAGTTTTCACAATGTTCTATATCATTTTGCCCTCTCCCCATTGTAAATATGACTGTAAACCATGATGCGAATGTAAATGCCAGGGTAAAGATAGGAAAAAGGATTATTACTACTGAGAGGCAATGGTAAAAAAACCCATCAGAAGGAAGGGTGGAGAAGAGAGAGGAAGAGTGAGTGAGTGAGAGAGAGAGAGAGAGAGAGAGAGAGAGAGAGAGAGAGAGAGAGAGAAAGAGGTAGACACATTGATGACCAGCAGAAAATGGACTTATGATCATATCAATAACTACCTTGCAAAGTGCTTTATATCTTTCATCTCATCTAATATTCACAATAGTTCTTCAAGATGGATTTTATTTCTTTCCTCATTTTGCAGATGAGGAAACTGAGGCCCAGGAGGTCAAGTAATTTATCCATGATTATACAAGCCTTGTTTGAGTCAAGATTTGAACCCAGATCTTACTGAGGTCAGGTTCACTCTTTTCATTACTATAACACTCATATTCTCTGATGCAAATTTATCTTAGAAGGGATTAAGTTAAATCCAAGTTCAGGTAAGATGTTAGAGATCTGCTACAGGATGATACAGAATTAAAGATCTGGGAATTTTTGGATGGTATTTTTGACTCTAAGTTTTCCTCACCTTTGGGCCATACTAGCTTTCCTTGGAGCTGCAGGGCTTAGAGCTGCCCAGGTCTCCCTCTTTGGTTGAATAGATGCTGGGAGTGAAGTCTGCATTAACAGGCACAGATCAAAGGAAATTCTTGTGGATTTTGGAAACATACTGTAAATGACACTGAATTTCAACTATGAAGTTCATGGAAAAGAAATAAATTGCAAGAGATAGTCAAGGAGAGGTCAAAAAGAGAAGGTTGAATTCATTCTTTCATTCATTTGTTCATTCATTTATTTGTTCCCTAAACCAGGGAGTCCTTACTGAACCCTGACAAAGGAGAATGAAGTACAACTGTAACACAAATATTAGCAATGGCTTTGACAGAAGTAGTCGACTGACTCAGCTGTTGGTATAGATTCCCACATGCATTTTCCATTTAAAACAGACTAAGAAAAAGGAAACTGGTGGGATGAGATTTTAAATAATTTATTACTCTTAGCTATTTACATCATCCTGGAACACTATCTTTAAACTTCAACTTGAAAACAGGAAATAGAAGGCTCCAGGGGAAGGGATGAGGCAAAAGAGAACTCTTTGTTCAACACACTAATTGCTTACTTCACTTGCTAAAATTTACAGAGGCTTCATCAGAAGGTGAGCTTTGATTCTCTTGGTGAGTTTGGTGGTGAAAAATCACATTTGGTCCTAGGTATTAGCAGCACCAGTATAGTAGAACATTGGTTTCTTGGAGGTAGGACTAGTCTCACTTTTTTCTTCGTGTCCTCAGCTTTGCCTGGCACACTGTAGGCACTTAATAAATTTGATTTATTAAATGTGATTGAGTGGGGGAGAGGCTAGGTGGCTCAGTGGATAGAGAGCTAGGCCTGGGATGGGAAATCTTGGGGTTCAAATCTGGTCTCAGGTACTTCTTAGACATGTGACCCTAGGCAAGTAACAACTCCCATTACTTAGCCCTTACCATTCTTCTGCCTTGGAACCAATACACAGTATTGATTGATTGATGGAAGGTAAAGTTTTTTTTTTAAGTGATTGAGTGGTTGGTAGAATATCTAAACCATCTATTTCACATATGATAGGGAATGCTTGAATATGACACACTTCTTTACAAAATAGGACAGCAAGGTGCTACTGTGGATAGAGCACTGCACTTGGAACCAGGAAGGCACCTTAATGATTTCAAATCTGACCCTGGACACTTACTTAGCTCTTTCATCTTGGGCAAGCCACTTAATCCCATTTTACCTCAGTTTCCTTATCTACAAAATGAGCTAGAGAAGGAAATGGTAAATCACTCCAGTATCTTTGCCAAGAAAACCCTAAAATGAGATCCCAAAGAACAACCACAATATTACAAAATAATTTCCTGGCAAAAGCTAGATAGGACAAGTATTACTCCTATATTATAGAAGAGAAATATGAGGCTCAGAATATGTGACTTAGTCTTTATTATGCTTTAAGTCTAGATGATTTATCTCCAAGTGGAGAGCTCCATCCATTATCAATCTGTCAATTAACAAGCATTTATTAAGCAGTTGGCACATATTAGGCACAGTAGATACAAAGACTAAGATAGAGCATTTACTTCCCTTGAGGATCTTAGCCAATGGGAAAGACCTGACCCTATGCAGGTATAAACAAATTTGTTATGGATATAAAAAAGATACTGGATTAATTGTTTTCTTCTCTTTTTTGGAGGTGGGGAAGCTCTGGCAGCTGGAGTAAGAGAACCAGGAAAGACTAGTAAACTAGGGATATAGAGAGATGGAGGTGAGGAAAGAGTGACTTCATGTCATGGGCAATCACTGTCGAGGCAATATAGAGGCAGAAGATGAAGAGTCATTTATGAGAAACAGTATGAAGGCCAGTTTGGCTAGACTGTAGTGTATATAAAAGGGAGTGATGTGTAATAAGGCTGGAAATGGAGGTTGGTGCCAAGAACTTAAAAAACCAAACAGAAGAGATTATTTGATCCTGGTGGGAAGAGGGAAAGTATTAGAATTTATTTCATAGGAGAGTAGAAGGATCAGACTTGTATTTTAGGAAAATACTTTTGCAGCAGTGATCAGTGAGGGGAGAGCCTTGAGGGAGGGGCACCAATCAGTCAACAAGCATTTATTAAAGCACCTCCTCTGTGCCAGGCAATGTGCCAAGCTCCAAACAGGAAGCCATTGTAACAGTCTAGGTGAGAGGTGATAGAGGGATGGATCCATGAGATGCTGTGGAAAACCACATCACCAATGTTTTCTAGGCTGACAAGGTTAGGAATTGAGAGGAATTGACAGGTATTGCCATCTCAGGCAGTTAGAATAACTTGGTTTATTTTAAAACCTTCTTTTAGGTAGTCTATACCAAGAATTGCTTGAGCTTATATACAGTATTCTGGTAAAAAGAGGCGTCTGCATTGCTGTAAGGTGATCCGGTTTCTACGGTCAGCTTTTCTGGGGCTTCAATTTGCATTCCCCTCTCACCAATAAATCATAAAGCAATAAACTTTCTGTATTGATTGTTACAGATACATCCTAGAGATAGAGAATTTTGTAGAAGGACTTTAGAGCTGTCCTTCTGAATGATCTTTAAGGGTTCATGCCTTGGAGTAGTTTCAAAGACAGGGTGATTTAAGAGTGAAGTCCTAAAATTCCCAAAGGCTTCTGTCTGGAAATTAATTAAATTTTAAAGAAATGTCTATTCCATTCTTCCTTTCAAAGGGACAGTCCAAGTTTGGCAATTAATTCCCTTCTCTTTTCTGCCAAGTAGTCTATAGAGATCTTGACACATTTTTAGTAACTTTCTTTGCCTTTTCACACATTAATTCCTTCTGTCTTCATATATATATATATACTCTTTAAATCCTGTTATGCTCCCCATCAACCCACCTAGTCCTCTTGTGTCATGTTCTATTGATGAAAGCCCTACACATATTAGTGAGAAAAATCAGACTTGCTGACACTATAGTTTAGAGGATTTCTAATTCATGGAAGATAAAGGTTTGTTTATTCATTCATTCCACCCCACCCCACCCCATTCCCCATTCTCTGGAGGAAGCTCAATAGACAGGATTGACTTTACATGCAAACCTCATTTGTCAGGTACACTAATCAGTCAGTAACAAGCATTTATTGTATGTCAGATTCTGTGCTAAGTAAGCATTAGGGATACAAAAACAAGCAAAACACAAAAACAGTCCCTGCCCTGAAGGAGCTTACACTATAATGGAAAGACAACATATATAAGTCAGAATATATAAGATTAACGCCAGAAAGATGGAAGGTGGTTTTAGAGAGGATGGCATTAGCAGTTGGAAGGTACAAAAAAAGGTCTCCTTCTGGAGATGGTACTTAAGCTAGATCTTAAAATAAGCCAGGGAGTCTGAGAGTCAGAGGGGGAACATTTGCATGAGTAAAAAGATTCTGAGACTGGCGATTAAGTGTAAATGAATCGTTTATGTGCTATGATTTATCTTCCTCCTAATTCAGTAATTCGTGATGTCAGTGATCGGTGGTGCTGCCCTCAGTGGTAGAGACTGAAATATCCTTTATACCTTCTCATCCAGTATAACTTGTCCATTGTTGTTTTTTTTTTGACATTGGGATAGGTATTTTTTGGTGAGGAGCTTCCTCTTCCAATGTCAATTCATTCCTTCTCTCCATTTACAGTTTTAGAAAGTTGCCTGGAGCAACTAACAGGTACTGCCAGGTAAAGTCAATTATCTGGAGTCATACAGCCAGCATGGCTTTCGTGGGTCTTCTTGACTCTGAGGCTAATTGTCTATCCCTGCTTCCAACTCTTGTCCATTTTGTCTTTTAAATCCTCTATAAAGGATTTACCAAATATGCTGGATGACTCTGTCTAGGCCTTTTGACATTATGGGACTGTCAGGCTATCTTGTTATATGACCAGCTTGTTTCCAAATTTCAGAACAGTTTTGGTTCTGCTTTAATAGAAGGAATTTTATAATTTGAAAATTTCATGCAGCTGTAGAAAACAATGACAGCATCAACAATGTCATCATTTTCATCATCAACAACTAAACCTTCTGGGTCACTTCTGCTTTTTAAGATGTGTCCTTCCACTGTGAACTTCTTCCCTCCTCAGCTCATATTCCTCTACTATCAACCTCCCCACCCCAATCTCCTCCTTCATCTAGTCTCTGATGAAGAGGTGGACTTTCTCCTTCTTATGGTCAACTCCTCTATGTGCACATTCTATTTTGTGTAGCAGACTGCCCCTAAAATCGTCCCAATTCTTTATCTAGTTTGCTGCCTAAAAATATGCAGATGTCTCTAGCAACCTAACCCCCTCCCTTGATCCAACTATCTATGCTAGGTATCATCTTTTATTTCTCTTTCCCTTCTCAAATAATCTTGAATAATCAGTGGCTCTACTTCCTCTTTTCTCAGACATTTCCAACTCAGCAATCTTTTTTCTGGCATCATCATTTAACTGAAGTTGCCTTGTCCATAGTTTCTGATGACCTCTTGTTTGCCAAATATAATGGCTTTTTCTCAGTTTTCATATTTCTTGACTTCTTTGTGGCATACCACACTGTTGGATTACATTCTCCAGGACACTGTTCACTCTCTGGGTTTTTATGACTCTGCTGTCTTCTGGTACTTCTACCTGTCTGACTGCTCCTTTCCAGTCTTCTTTGTTGAACTTTCATTTATGTCATATTTACTAATTGTCATTGTCCCCCAAAACTCTGTCTTGGATCCTCCTCTCTTTTTCCTTTATTCTCTCTAACTTAGTGAAAAACTGCAAGGCACTCTGGGAGAGGGACAAGAGATCATATGTACTGGGTGATTCACACTACTGGCAATATTTCAACCATCACCTTTCCTCATTTCATGGTGGAGAGAGCCCAGGTTTTTGAAACCAAAAGCTCCTGAAAGAGCAATATTATAGAGAGTAATAATATATTGCTGTTCTTGCTTCCAGTCTGACCTCTGCAGCCATAATCCAGAAGCAACCCTTGTGGAGAAGAAATCCTTGACTCCCATCACTGTCATTACCAATGTACCTTGAGAGACAAAGAAACATAAGAAACCTGGGGACAATAGTAGCTCTTGCTCTTTCCCATAGAGTATGGTTCTGCATGGCTCTGCTTTGAGCCTGTCCCTTTAGATATCATATAGGGAAGCACTCCTTGTGGAGATATGACCTGTCAATTGTTTTCTTGTGAGCTATATTTCTGCCAGCTCAGCAGTAATGGCACTGTCAAATGGTTCAATATCAAATATTTTATCAATGGAAATAGCATTAAAATGATGTCATCATCTTCTTTGATGTTATCATCAAATTTTAACATCAAAATATTATCATCTTTTTTGCCACTGCATCCTAAGGACTGTGGGCTTTTCCAATTGACTTGTAGCTGAAACCTACTAGAAGTCTTATGTTCTTCAGTAAAGGTATGAGTTCCTTGAGAACAGGAACTGATAATTTCTCATTTCTCTTTACATTCCTAGCACTTAGCACAGTGTTTGGCACATAATAAGCACTTAATATTTTCATTCATTCATGATTTCATTGAGCTTTCATGGATTATGTTATTATTTCTATGCAGATGATTCTCAGATCTATATATCCAGCCCTAGTCTCTCTTTTGAATTCCAGTATTTTATTGCCATCTGCCTAATAGATTTTTGGAACTGGAGTATCATGTAGGTATCTTGTATTCAACATATTCAACATAAAATTCATATATTTTCCCCTAAATGCTCCCCTATTCTGAACTTCCCTATTATTGTGGATAGTACCATCACTATCCAAATCATCTAGTCTTGCAACCCTGGTGTCATCTTCAAATTCTCATCTGAAATCACCTCATGTATAAACTCAGTTTCCTAGTCATTGTTTCTATCTTCATAAAATCTCTTGTATATGCCCCTTTCTCTCCACTCACACAGTCAACAACCTAGTTTAGGTCTTGTCACCTCTCCCTTGGACTGCTGCAAGTCCAGTCCAAGTCACTTGGATTAATTATTATCCTTACTTGAAGTCATTTCTCTTCGCCCTCCACACAGCTGCCAAAGTGACTTTCCTGATGCATAGGTCTCTTCAGGTCACCTCACTACTGAATAAACTTTAATGCTCTCTACTATCCCCAGGATTATATATTAAATCCTTTGTTAGGCATTTAAGGCTCTTCATCATTCAGTCCTTTCCTACCTTTCTCACACCTCACTACCATGACTTCAATCAAGATTCCATTCAAATGTCAATTTCTTCAGGAGAGTTTTCCTACTCTCTTTCTCTCCCTCACAAATGCCTTCCCTTCTAAGACTCCTTTCTAGTATTTCATATTTACTGCTACTTCTCGGTCCCTTTTGTTGGTTCATCCTTCATATCATTCCCTCTGTCTGTGGATATTCTGCAAATTTTTGTCAAGGGCACTTCTCTCTCTCTTTCTCTCTCTCATCTCTTATATGATGACTTTATTAGCTCTTATATGTTTAATTATTGTATTCAGGCAGATGACTCCCAGATCTACATATCCAACCTTATTTCTCTCCTGAACTCGAGTTTCACATCACCCACTGCCCCATAGGTATTTGAGTCTGATATCCTGTAGGCACTTCAAACTTAATAAGTTTGAAACCTATTAACATTAATTCATTATTGCCCTCTCTAACCCAAATTTCTTCTTAATTTCTCTATTTTTGATGAGGGTACCAGCAAACTTCCAATCATCCAGGTTTGCCATTTTAGTGTTATTCTTGATTCTTCACTTTCTATCACCCTATACATCCAACAATTGCCAAATCCCAAGATTCTGTCTCCCTGACATTTCTTGCACCTATCCTCTTCTTTCTACTCATACTTTTCAGCGTTCTTATCATCTATAGTCTCAACTATTGTAATAACCTAATCAGCCCCCCTGTCTCATCTCTCCCCACTCCAATCCATTCTAAAGTTGTAAAAATGATTTACTTAAAGCACAGCTCTTTCCATGTTACTTCCCTATTTAGTAAACTCCAGTGGCTCCCTATTGATTACAGGATCAAAGATTATTTCATCTTTATTAACTGCTATTTTTGTATACATTTTACTATTTATATACTTACTGATGTACTTGCATAAATAGCTATATCTAGTGAGTGCTCAAAAACTTTTTTTTAAAAGATAGTGATTTATAAGCAAAAAGGTTTACAAACTACTAGACTAGGGTAAGTAGTTGGACAGCGGTTCATTGAGTTAGTGCATTAGAACATATGTCCTGAGTAGATACTGTAACTGAATGGTGAGGTAAACCAGGAGACAAAAGGAAGAGAACATTATCGATTACAGTTTAGAAATTGTACAGCACCTTCCATGATCTTGAGCTGCTCCTTGAAACAAAATTTCATGTTATTTAATAACATCATATTTCCAAAGACCATATGACTCATGGTATATTGTAATATTTGAAAAATTAAATTTGTGGGTGACTCAGTGGACAGTCATTCCCACATGGCCTGAAATTTCTCATATTAATTTTATCCTACTGCCTAATAGATTTCTAGTTTATTTATTAAAAATTCAGTTGTGTTAATAAACTTTTTTTGTATAAAGCAAATGCAGCAGCTCAAGGCTATTAGAAATTCACATTTGAGTGTGAATTAGTTTAACCAGTTTGCTTTACTTCAGTGTTTAGCTAAAATCAGGAGCAAGTGAATATATGGACATTTTGTTATATGGGTGGTAGGAAAGAAGTGACTTAGGGGCTTTGGCCTTTCCTGGTGGGGAATTTGGATCAACAAGTCCACTGAATAACTGTGTTCTTAGAAGTGAGGTCAGATTTGAACCTAAGACATCCTATCTTCAGGTTTGGCATTCAATTCATGAAGCCACCTACCTTCTTCCCTGAATTAAATTCTTTATCATTTATTGTCTGAATTTTTTTCTGGAAATAAATTCTCATTATTTTGCTTGTTAAGATTAAAATATTATTATCATCTACTTTGACTACCTATTATACTTTCAGTATATTTCCTTCCAAAGCTCTGACTTTAGAAGATGAAATATTATTTCTTTTCATAAAATGAATAATCTTTATTGTACATTTCAGTAAGTACTTAAAAATAAACTATCTCATGGTCACTTTCTTTTAGAATCAAGGGATTTTAGGCCTGAAAAGGATTGAAGGTATCACATATTCAAGCCTCTTTTCTTTATAGAAGAGGAAAGAGGTTTGGAGATGTTAAATGATTTGCCCAATGTCATAAGTTAGAACCAAGATCTCACCTCCCCTAATTCAGGCTTATTTCTATCAATTAGATTATTCTTACTTGGATAAAAAAGGTAGAATTATAGAAACTAAATAAAAAATGCTTTCAAATATATATTATTTCATCTGCTTTTCATCTTTCCGTGGACATAGATTGCAAGGCAAGTTATATTATTAGCCTTAATACCCTGTGATCAGCAATCAGACCTATTGATGATCTCCTACCCCATTCACCATGTTTATTACTATTTCTACCCTTGTCTTATTGTCTTTTCCTAGTCAATAATGATCTATTTTTTGTTCCTGGCCAATCTAATTCATATTTCTTTCAATGACAACTCCCCTGCATGGAACATTTAAAAAATTGTACTTAATGACTTCCTGAATATTGTTAACCAACTTTTTACAAGAGACACCCCTCCACCCCCAAATTCTACAAGCTCTTCTTGAATCTGTTGTACCTTACATTTGTTGGAGGCCAGGACTGCCAGAATCTTTAAGCCTCATCCAAAGAACAGCTACAAATATAAACCCCAACAAATAATTATAATTTTGCTTGATGGAAATTTAATGGAAACTCAGCTTATAGACTATTGATAAAAGAAAAACATGAATGAATGTAAAAACTGAGTACAATTTGAAGTATCAAGTGCATGGACTATTAAGGGAACTTTTAACTCAGGGACATACATGTCAAAGATGATGCCTATATAATAACCTAATGAAAAAAAAAACTTTAAAGAACAAGGCAGAGACTAATACATGTAAAGTGAATTATAGTGGATTACAATTATAATTCAAGGCCCAGTAGAATATGCTTAGATGAGGCCACATAGACTTACTAACACCTAGGGAGGAGAGGGAGAGAGAGAGAAGTGGAAAGGGAGAACAAGAAGGAAAAGGGAACGAGGAGAGAGAGAGAGAGAGAGAGAGAGAGAGAGAGAGAGAGAGAGAGAGAGAGAGAGAGAGAGAGAGAGAGAGAGAAAAGGGAAGAGACACAGGAAAGGATATTGAGAGATTGCTTTCCTGACCCCAGCTTGAAAAGAAGGGAAAGGTGGAAAGAAAAAAGTTCTTAAAGACCTGTGTCCTGAAGCCCCATCCTTTACTTCCATTCTAATTAAATCATATGCTTTAAGTCATGTGCTCTCCTGCAAAGACTCTAATAATGCTATGGATAAGGCAAAGAACATCTACATTGGAAGCTTTTCCAGTGAAGAAATCATTTTGGAATAAGGGGATTCTGATCCCATTATATGAATAGAAATCTATTTTTCCAGTTTCAGTCCACATGATTTATTGGAGTTTACTCTATTGAACAAAGAGACACCTACCCATTTTAATAATGGAAAATTCTTGTGACAAACAGAAGCATGCTGTAGTCAGTTCAAACCAGCTGATAAGAGATCTGAATGGTTAGTTTTCAGCCTGAGCATCCACACCTTGGAAATGGACAAATGTTATGAATTAGGGCTTTGTTTATTGTTTTATTGATTGTTTAGATCTAATAAAATGATGGAGAAAATGATAATAATGAAGTCTGAGCTTAAAAGTGTTTCATGTTTGTTTGTTTTTTTCCCCATAGTCTTGCCTATAAAGGAATATTCCTATATTGGCAGGCAGGTGTGGGAAGATCTGGTTCTTTCATACTCTCATTGACATAACTAGAGCGTTGCTTTCTGAAATCCCACCTAACTTTAGATCTGTGATCCCATGGCTTCTGACCCAAAGTACTTTTGCACTCTGATAGGGGTGGCAAATATCTTATAACAGCATGGATCATACATTTTGTCAGGCTATATTTTATATTATTCCATGGTTGTTTTTTATCTCTCCACAGACAATCAATTACTTAGGGTAGAGAATATCTCTTTTATTTCTTTACTTTTCCACCTCAATCAGTCAATAAACATTTATTAAGTGCCTTCTATGAACCAGGGATCATGCTGAAGTCTCACAATGGCCATTACTTTGCTGTGTCCAAAGGAAATGTTTGAGAAGCACTGATTGATTTTAACCTAGAAGAGTTTAGCACTGATTCATTAGCAAGATCACAGATTAAACAAAAAATACTAAACCTAGCAATTGAGGGTTTAAATTATTTCACTATCTCTGGGTATCTCAGGTTCTTCAGGGTCAGAAGCCAGGTTCCTTTTGGATAGTACAATAGCTGCATTTGTTATCCTGATCATAACAGAGCTCTTCCAAAACACTAGAGAATGAAAGCCATTTTCATAGTTTTAAAATATAGAATTATACATTGACACACTTTTCTAAAGGTAAAATCAGCCAGGAAATTGAAACACAGAGGTACTAAGTAATTTGCTCAAGGGTCCTCAGTGAATTGACTTGCATAGCTTGGATGAGAGTCTAGATTTCCATGCTGAATGCTCAATTCACTAGATAATAAGTTTCCAAATGTGGGTCGTGTCTCTGAAATTCATCCAAAGGTAACATTTTCGATGTTCTTAAATGTATTATATGTTATCAGAAAAGGAGGAAACAATGTGGTCGAAGGAACCCTGGATCTGGAGCCAGTGAATCTGGCTTCATATCTAATCCACTTACACCTTCATTTACTCTCCTGCCTTCTCGTCTCCCTCTCTACCTTCTTGTCAATTGCCTTTTCACTCTGGAGAAACTGTCACCCTGAGGTCCTGATCTTATAATTATAATAAATAATAATATAATAAAGATTATAATAATAATCTTATAAAGGACTCCCTCTCGGGGACCACCATTTCAGGAAGAGTCCTATCTATGCTTCAACTTCATTCAAGGCTTTACTCACTTTTCAGTCTCCCCCTGACACCACTCCCCTGCTCCCTCCCCTCTCATTTCTCCTTTCCTGCTCCTAAGAAAGGGTACTCTTAAAAAATTAATTAATTAATTAATAATATTTTTCCATGGTTACATGATTCATGCTCTTTCTCTCCCCTCCTCCCACACCCCTCCCATTCCCATTCCAATTCCATTGGGTTTGTAAGGGTACTTTTATTCCACTCCCATTTGTTAACTCCCTTTTATGAGTTGTCTTGTAAACTTTTTTGAGGGCAAGGACTGTTTTGTGTAATTATATTTATATCCCATTCCCTGGAAAGTATCTTAAAGGTTCTTTGATCTCAAACCTTCATTTTATAGATGAGGAAATTGAGGCTCATTTCAATCTAGTGTTTTCATCATATAACCATCACCTTGGTTTCCAACATTGAAGCAAAGTAAAACAAGATTTATGTTTAATTTAAAATAATTGAATATATAGTGATTCCCATCCCGTCTTCACAATTGAACTGGATTCTTATCCTTAGTTCTCCTTCCTTACTCTGGCAGGCGCCTTCTCTGTTGGTGAATTTTTCCTGGAACCTCCATTTTGGGGAACGATCCCAGATAATTATACAACTCAGGCCCATCCATCCATCCATCCATCTATCCATCCCATCATCCTTACCTCCTCCCCTTCCTTTTTTCTTTCTTTCCTTCCCTCCATAAAAGAGATGTTAAGTGTCCTTAAAGTCTCAAGAATGGAGGGAGGCAGAAAATATTCTCAGATCACAGCTAGTGAGTGAGTGAGATGAAGAAAACTTATAATGGGAGTTGGCTTTTTTTAAACTAGTTCATTAAAGAATCCCAACAGCCAGATATGTAGTACGAAGGGCATTGTCTAGGGTTATGATCCAAAGGCATCCCTTTGGATGGGCCAAATTTGAGCAGTAGAAAGTCACATATTGGTTGAATCTTGTTGGGATTGGTAAGGGGGCAGTAGGGAAGAGAGGGTGTTATTAAATCAGTCTAGAATGATCATTTAGGGCAGAATGTGGAGGGCCTATAATTATAGGTTAAGAAAGTGAATTTAAGAATTCAGTAGGTAACAGGAAGGCAGGAAGATGTGAATTTAAGTACTGCTTCAGGTTTTGTGACCTTGAACAAGTTGTTTAGCTTCTTAATGTTTTAGGCAACTTCTTAATACTATAAATTATTGACAATACATTGGTAGTGGGAGTTTCTTTGTTTGGGAGTTCTACATATTCACAGGTCTGTCTCTTATCTCCGTAGCCACTAAAGTAAGCAACTAAAGATTTTTGGGAAGGAAGTGATCTGATCATAGCTGTGTAATAGGAAGATTTATTTATGTAAACAGTAGGACCTTGTTCAAGAGAACAATATGTTCCAAACTCTTTGTATAAGTAAAAAAATTACACATAATAGTGAACCCCATTATTTAATAAGTATTACCTAGGCATTTATGATTTGTTTGAGGCCTATCAGAGCATTGATCATCACTACTTTTGTACTTTGGGACCATTATTCATAACTAAGTAGCCTTAATGAAACAAAGAGAAGCACAGCTTTCATAAGAATAGGACTTGTTAGAGAAGAGAACTCCAGACAAAGACTGATATGGGAACTAATGTTTGATGCAAAACAATGTAATGACCACACTAATACTCTGCTTTGGAAAATGGCACAGATTTAGTGTGTAATTAAAAATAATTATTTTACATAATTCTCTGCCCCTTTCCCTCCCCTGCTAATTGTTTATACCCAAATTCTTGTGTGTTGAGTTCTTATAAAATGAGTTCCTCCTGCAGAGGCTAGATTTGGGGTGGGGAGAGTGGAGGAGAAAATCTTTCAAATGACAGTCCTCAAGGCAATACCTGACCTGCATTTTATTACATTTGTAATAAAGGAATTCAAAGGTCCTGCTTTCATATTAAAATATGAATCAAATTAATTCTCCATGATATTTAGGAAAGTATGCAATAAGTGAGTTTTCCCTTTGAGGTATTTGCCAAATTGCCCCAGCAATAAGATGAATGTTATTTTGCTGTGTTGGAAATGTTAATTTTGCATCCCCTATAATAAAATAAGTCCTTTAAGTTCTTTGCCTTTTCAAAACATTTCTGTTTCATTGACTTCATTAGCTATCTGGCTTTCCCAAATCTTTTTCCAGAAGATTCTTCAGGTTTTTTTTACAGTATTTTTTCCTTCTATAAATTCCATTTTCCTTTTTAGAATATTTACATGCTTTATGTGACCCTTCCTCCATTCCAACTATTTTTATTCTTATCATTTATTCACAAGAAATCTTCCTAGTCTGTAAGGAAAAAATGGGAACTGAAAAGAACATCTTAAATTCATTGTAAAGTTTGGAAGGGATATATGATCTTATTTTAAATTGTAAAAGCTTTTTACTATTCTGAAAATATCAATATATCACCTTTTCTGTTTAGGTTTGTGACTATGGGCTATAGAATTGAAAATCAGATTCAGTGGCATTGATATGATAATATGTTGCCTAGTCAGAATTAGTATGCACATAACTTAAATATTTCAGGCCAGAGTTTTTGCTTCCAACTTTAATTTATTCCCAAGTTATTTATTCACATATATTTTTCTGTTCCTCCAGCTACTTAAATATAAGACAAAAGGACCTTAAGTTGTTCAACCTATTCTCTTGCCTTCAATGTGCACATAGAGATCTTTCTCTGCTTAGTTTTCAATGTGCAGAATTTTACACTTACTCATTTCCTTTTTGATATCTTATACACTCAGAAGAAATTATACACACTAAGATTTACTGAGGGTGACACATTTGAAAATAGACCTTTCCAGCTTCAGATTGGCACATGTAAGGTACTCAATGTGGACAATAATTTTATTAGAGAGCAACAAAAATCTTAAAAAAAAAAAGATAACACAATATCTATCCAGATCCCAGCTGAGAATCTGGAAAAAAGCAAAAACTAAAACCAAAACTAACTCTTCCAATTCTAGAGCAGTCAAAATAGTTCCTAGAAAATCCTTGCAATAGAAGTCAGGTATTCTACTCAAAGGAAAGCCCTTGTGGTTTTTGCTCAGATTATTTACCATTATCTTGCACACAGTTTTTATGTGTTTAGTTAACAAGTTTCTAGGCCCTTAGAAGATCAGAAACAGAAAATATTAGTGGGGAGGGGATCTCTAGTAGTGGGCACACTGATAACATGGGGTATAACTGATGACAGCCAACCTGGCAGAAAGGTGATGGAAAAAGCAGTTATTCTATCTCAAAAGCACATTCACTGGTCTATGGTCATTTACTGTGGGGGAAAATACACCTTCATTGGTCCATGCCTCTGAGATTTGATAGCACCACAATATGGTAATTAGTATTCATAATGACCTTGAGTTATGCAGGAAAAATTAAGCTACATTCATTATATTCTGTTTAAGAATACAAGGCAATGTCTAATGCATTTTGAAAATATTTTCAGCTTCAAATAATTTAATGATGATTTGGAGTTAAAATGGGGATAATTCAGATGACTGAATTATCTGTGATTCAGAAAACTGTTATCCAGAACAATTTGTTTTCTGAGGGCTTGGAAAACCCTCAGAACAAAAAAACCTTGGAAAAAAGTGTCTGTCTGCAGCTGGAACATGGAAACTGCCCAAGTACAGAGAATGGGTTGATTATAATGCAACAAAGTTCATTAAAAAATTATTGAATTGAAAAAAATTATTGAATTGAAAATCAAGTTAAAAAAATTACCCTTTAAATCAGGCTAACTTTAATCAACTTCATTGAATGGTTTTAAAAGTAATTAAAAAGTTCAGCTTAATAAAGCAAGTTTTAAAAATTAATATATCTTTCAACTCATGTTTTTAATTTCAAAAAAGGCCTTCTAATTATTTTTACTCTACACTTCATCAGGACTCATGCAAACTAAAGAGGGTTTAATGGAAATGATTCTGGGTCTAAAAATTAGGAGAAATTCAGATTAGAATTATTTTTCTGACATATATCAGTGTTGTGATTATGGCAAGCTGTTTAGCCTTGCTAAACCTTTTCCTTATCTGTAAAATGGGCAAATCCTTTCATCCTAGTGTTGCTGTGAAGATCAGATGAGAGAATATATGAAAAGTGCCTTTATGATTTTCAAATGTTGAATAAATGACAGGTGTTATTTTTACCACATACTCATAGAATGAGTATATGAATAAACCAAATATATCCCAAGTTATTTATAAATGGATATACATTTGAGCTAGACCTTCAAATTACATTTACTTTGAGAATCAAATTCTATGATTCAGACACGGTGGGCCTTTTCCAACCAATATTGGAATGTTCAACTTATGGGCTAGGATTTCTCTGTGGTTACAATTCCTTGAGGTTCACTGCTATGAGAGGAGAAGGCTATGGGAAGATATATCTCTCCTGAGTAAAACATTTGTTTATCTGAACTTTCAGACTCCAAGTTATCTTTTTGTGCCATTAAAGAAACCTCCTGCTTGGCTGACAGCATTATTCTGAACTTTTAAGTTTTAAATTTCAGATAACAACATTGGCTAGTTCAATTTTCTTAAGGTTTGAAAAAATATTTTATTCATGGGGAAATACTGAATTTTTTTCAAAAGAAAATAAAGGTTGGTTTCCTTTCCTATGGAATTGTCTAGTCTAGAGCTTTTCTCAAGCATTGCTTTAGTTGAAGTAGATTGTAGTCACTTTGTTGTCAGGAAAAACTTCCCAACAATTAGAGCTACTTGAAAGTGTAATAGACTACCTAGAGAGGTGGTGGGTCTTTTCTGACATCTTCAAGTATAGTTTGGACAATCATTTGTCATATATGCTATAGTGGGCATCCTTTTTGGGTAGGGGTTGTACTAAATGACTCCTAACCCTAACAATTCTCAAATTTTGATGTTCTTTATACTAGGATCACCTCAGCAATCTATGTTGTTTAATATTTTTTACTAATGACATGGATAAAAGCATAGATGTCATGCTCATTTATACATGGCCCAGAGCTGGGAGGGACCAATAGCTAAAATGCTGGATAATAGTACAGATGAGCCTCTGAAAAAAGGCCTAAGGAAGAAGATTATTGTACTTAATCTAGGAAGATGAAATTCAAAAGGGTTAGATGATTGCTCAGGTCTCTTCAGACCTTAAGAGTCTGTGAATAATGTGGTAGATGGATGCTAAGTTGGAAGATCTATAAATGATTCCCAACTTTGCCACTTATGAGCCTTATGACCTTGGCTGAATCACCATTAACCTCTTTGAGCCCACAATTGTAATGGAGGGATAATGAGCCCTGCCATGTTTTCCTGACAGGGCTACTAGGTAGAAAAGACATTTTAAAAACTTAATATAAATGCAAGCTATTATTCAGAGGGTCTATTATTATCATTGCAGGCAGACTCTTAGGAGCAGCACTATTCCAATTTAGGGCTGCAAAGTCCCAGCTGACTCTATAAAGATGACAGGGAGGAGATGTGATCTGATTGGAGCTGAGAGGTGGCAAGCATTGTCAAATAATAGTTTAGCCACTTTCATCCTGAGCAGATCTCATTTTTTGGAGAGAGATTGCCATCCTGATTCTGTAGAATTATACAGGCAAGGCATGGTGCAAGGAGAGACCTTAAAGGGTAGGTTAAGGCTACTCTCTCAATTACCAAACAAGGGGAGTTTGCTATAAGCTGCTAATCAGGCCATGATTATCTACTTAAGGGGCAGCAGTATCTGAAGAGAGATGTTGCTGTAGTGTTGCTATGCAATTAGCTCATTCCTTTGTAGGCATGGATTTTGCAGGTGCTGGCACCTGTGAATACATAATCCTCTTTGATAGCGAAGATTCCAGTGGTGATATTGCTGAATGGTGACAAAGAATGGACTGTTCTGTGCTGAGGAAACTCATTTCTTCCTCACCAAAGATATTCCCTCAAAAAATGAAAGGTTTGGCTGAACCCAGGCTGATCATCTATTTATTTTAACTATTTTCTGACCCAAGAACAGTTTGAAGACAAGAGTATCTTGACAATTGATCTCTTGATTATAGTTCACTGTAATGGGATGTATGCATAATCCATTCTCAATGGAATATTTTCTAGTTTCTTATGTGTGGTATGAAAAAGATTATTCAGTCCAGAGTTATTGACCCACCCAGATAAAGATTTTGACTTAAAGAATTATAGCATTTAAGTTGGAAGAGATCTTAGAGGTTATTGAGTTCACCTTCTTATTTTGTAGATAAGAAAACTGAGACAAAGAGAAGGTAAATGATTCATCCAGAATCACACAGAATGCAAGTATTTCAGATGAGATTTAAGCATCGCTCTTTCTGATTTCAAGTCCAATGTCCCATTTGCTATGCCATGGTACTGTATGATTTATTACAAATAACTAAACAGTTCTCTTGTACAATTCTTAGATATCTACAGTTGAAATGAATTTAATGACCATAGAAAAAATAAGAGTTTGATGTTTTCAGTTGGTATAGATTGATAAGCTCAATTAAAGTAGTAATCACCAAAGTAAGAGTGCATATCAATGCTGAAAATGGTGTTTTGCATTAACTCATTCATAATTTGTTCATAGAAATTTTGACTGCATCCTAAGGCTCTGTCTTGGACAATCTTCTCTTTTCTCTTTATATTCCCTCACTTGATCTTATTAGCCACCCTTAGGTTCAGCCCTAGTCTATCTGCTGAGTATCAGTCCCAAAACACCAATTGCTTACTGGATATTTCCATCTGAATGTCCCATAGGACTCTTAAAACCAAGCATATCTAAAGCAGAACTCATTATCTCCCTCTCCATTCCTACCCTTCTTTCATACTTCTTTATCACTATCAAGAATACCATCCATCCTCTTAGGCACCTAGATTCAAAATCTTGTTGTCATCCTCAACTCTTCATTCTTACCATGCAGATCAGCTGTCAAATTACTCTTGTCTTCAGACTTTTCTTGGATCAAATATTAGTTGAAATAAATGGACAATCAGCCTGGGCTTAGCCAAACCTTTCATTTTCCAGGGATTTTAGTTGCTAGATCTTGTTATTTTTATTTTTACAAGTCCTCTCTACTCATACAGGAACTTCTCTAATTCCGGTTCATATTACCTTTTATCTATATTAGTGCTACCGTCTCCTAATTGGTCTTCTTGGTTCAAATGTTTTCCCTCTCTAATTCATCCTCTATACAGCTGCCAAAGTAAATTTCTGAAAACCCAGGTCTGATCATATCACTTCCCTGTTCAAAAAATGTTAGTAACTCATTATTGCTTCTGGAATCAAAAATAAGCTCCTCTGATTCACATTTAAAAGTCCTCACATGGGAGCAGCTAGATGACTCCCTGGATTGAGAGCCAGGGCTAGAGATGGGAGGTTGTAGGTTCAAATCTGGCCTCGGACACTTCCAAGCTGTGTGACTCTGGGCAAGTCATTTAAACCCAATTGACTAGTCCTTTCTGCTCTTTTGCCTTGGAATGAATACACAGTATTAATTCTAAGATGGAAAGTAAGGGCTTAAAAAAAAGTCCTCACAATCTGACCTCATCCTATATTTCTAATCTTCTTCCATATTAGTCTCCTCATACTCTATGATCCAGTCATGCTTGTCTATTCACTGTTCCTTACACATGACCTTTTATCTATCCCATCTCTGTGCTTCTGTAATGGGTGTCATTCATACTTAAAATGCCCTTCCTCATGTCTTGGAATACGTGGTTTCCTTAAAAACTGGGCTCAGGTGTCAATTTCTGCACTAAACCTTTCCTGATTCCCCTGGCATCTAGTGCCCTTTTTTCTCATAATCAACTGTATTCATTTTGTGTATGCCATATACATACCCTCTTCTATGCATAGTCTTTCCACCATTAGAAAGTAAGTCCCTCAAGGAAAGAGACTCTGAGTCCTAGGGAGTTATTAGAGGCAGGATGGTTAGGCCATTAGCATTGCATAACTAGTCAGTATTAGAGGCAGGTCTGCCTCACTCTGTGCTCAGTACCTTTTCTACTTTGCCAAAAAATACTTTGTATCTATAGCTGCAATTATACTCTTAAAAACAGAATGGATTCCAAGACTATGTATTCCTACAATTCTACACACTAAAAAGGGCAAGCACAAAATTTAAATAATTAAAAACATCTAAAATATCTTTATGCCACACCTTAACTTTTCTCATTTTCTCCCTCTTCTAAGACTGTTCCTATCCCCTGACCAATTTGTTTTCCTTGGTCAGGCTCCCCATACATTCAATTCCTTTAAAAGAACAATAGAATATTAAAAATAAAACAAAACAACCCTTACCTTCTGACCTAGTAACAACTCTAAGACAGAAGGCAAGAGTCAGGCGGATGGGGTTAAGTGGCTTGCCTCTGATCACAAAGCTAAGAAGTGTCTGAGATCAAATTTGAATCTAGGTCCTCCTGATTCCAGATCTTATGCCTTATCCACTGTCATTGAACTGCCCCAGGACCATAAAATCTTTAGAACTGGAATGTACCATAGAGATTATCTAATCCAACTCTCTTATTTTACAGATAAGGACTTGAGGGCCAGAGGAGTTAATAGACTTCTCCAACGTCACACTACTAGTAAGTAGTATTCAAACTGAGATCTATCTAATTCCATTTCCACCCCTGATACCCATCTCCCATCATCCATCTATTTCATTTTATACATAGATTGAAGTCCATGGAGTTAAGGTATCTTGCTTAACATTATATATACAGTGTCTAAAATGACAAATTTAGCTTAGAGTTGATCCTTTTTTTTTTTGTTTAGCATTCTGTATATTCCCTCCTCTAATTTTCTTCATCTATACGTTTCCCTTTTAGTTCCATAAATAGACACAAACGTCTCTGAGTTTCTAACTTCCCTCTGGATTCTTTTGGTTCTCTGGATTTTGGCAGCTAATAAAGTGATACTTAAAAGAACACATGGGTTGTGCAGAGAAAATCCTTATATGTACCCCTAGGCTTGGTCCCAGTGGGGAATGATGTTTTAGCAGACAGCTCAGTATGTCATACTGGGATTCCTCTCTCTCTCTCTCTCTCTCTCTCTCTCTCTCTCTCTCTCTCTCTCTCTCTCTCTCTCTCTCTCTCTCTCATTTCTCTCCCTATTTTCCTTTCTCCATCTTCTCTTTTTCCTTCCTTACCACTTCCCCTCCATCTTTCTTTCTCCATTTTCCTCTCTCTATTCCTCCTCCTCTCTTTCTCTCTTTTCTTTATTTCTTCTCTCTCCTTCCTTGCCCTCTCTCACTGATTCCCTCCCTTCCCATTTTTTCTCTCAGCTGCACTCCAATAGTTTTGCAATTTTTTCCTAGAGACAAGCTCAAGGTGAAACAGTATCCTTCCTTGGAAGTGTCTCATCTCATCAATTCAATGTGTCAAAGTCTAACCTGCCAACAGCAGTAGGAGGAGACTCTGTGACTCTTGCATTAGATTTGGGAGAAGAAAAGGAAGAAAGAAGGAAAGAAATAACCAAGATGATGGGAGAGGAGAAACATAGGGTTTGAATTTTCTTGCAATATTTTGTATGTATTTGAAATATATTTAGAGTTGTACATATTGTGTCCTGATAGAATATGGGTTTTTTTGAAGGCAGAGCCTGATTCATGTGAATCATTGCCGACACATTGCCAGAGTGTATAGTAGGCACTTAATAAATGTTTGTTGATTAATTGACTGATAGGAAAACAATAAGATGGTCAAAATGAGTACATGCAAGAGGTAGGTTGTCAGGTATCCCATAATTCAGTACTGCAGGGATCAATGATTTTTATCAGAATAGCTACCACCTCCCTTACAGCAGACCGAAACTCCTCTACAAATGGAGTGACTGGCCTTTGAAAGTCATTGTATGAGAAAGATATATCACCCTTTGGTCAAGATGGTCATAAGGCTCTCTAAGCTTCTGGTTCTCAGAAAACAGGCTTACCACCCATTATGAGACTTTCAAGCTAGGCAGGACATCCTAGAGTTTGGGCTCTTTTGTTATATCTTTGGGGAAAATCAAGACCCCTTTCACATTATGATGAGGCATCAGAGTAAGACTTTGGTGGCAGAGATAATATATATTCATAAAATCATCCTCGAATTCATTTCCTTTTTCCATTTTTTTGTGAGTTGACATTGCCAAATAACTTGTCACCAAGAGGCTAGTATCTGGGTGATAGTTCTCAATACCATACTCAAAGCCTTACCATACTGATCAAGGTAGAATATACCAGAATTTGTACTTCTTGAGCATCAGAACTTAGGCTCACCTCCATGCTCAAACGAAGTATCAGAATAGGTGGACTCCCTGTAATAGACATATGGGAGGACACAGACAAGAGTATAAAATGGGAAGGAATGGATGGATGGACTTTCATTTGTACTGTTGGAGGGAATAGCAACATCAGTGAACTAATGAATTCCTCAGAGTATTGAAACACTTGTATTTGGTTTTTTAATGATTATCATACAGAATGGATTTGAGTAGATTTAAACCACTAAGAGGAAGCTGTTACACACCGGATAGAGAGTTGACTTCAGAGTCAGGAAGAACTGAGCTTAAGTCCTGCCTCTAAGACATACTGGTTGTGTGGCTCTGGGCAAATCATTTAACTCCTCAATTCAATGACTCATAATAGTGGAATGAATTTCCTCACCAGGAGTTCCTTCCACAGATGAAATTATAATCTAATTAAAAAGAAATTGAATAAATGCAGAAATGATGGATGATTACTCTTAATACATACTTTTCAGTGTTTTGAAAAATCATCCCTCCCCACCCAGCTTAGAATGATTTTTACTCTCCAAACTAAAATCTAAGAGCTTTATCTTTGATTAAAAAAAATCAACAACCAACATAACATGGAAAATATAAAGATAATTTTTGTCAGACTGAATAGCTAGAGATGCTCAGAAGAATTTTACCTTGTTTACACCATCTGCCATTGCCTGTAGGGTGAGTTCTCTGGGTCCATCCACAGTCTTCCCATTATCCGTTGGACCCCAACTGGCACTGTATATGTCTATCACTTGAGGCATGTGACTGATGGAGGAAGCTTCAATGATATCCGTCATAAATGGTTGATCCAACATGCGTATTCCTGTAGATTTTTATCAGCAGTGAAAATGCTATTTTTATGACTCAAAAGTAAACAGATAGTGTAGAAAAGGTCTGGTCCCAGAGCTGTGGTTTTAATGATCATAATTCTTGGACTTTCTCAGAGATGCTAGAGGTTAAAGAACCTTTGTAAACTGAACTATTAATATTTCCATTAATCATGAGTTAATTATCATGATAGATTTAGAATTGGTGGTATGTTTGGGGGCAGAGTCTTAGAAGCCATATTATTTAATTCCTCTGTCTCTGTCTCTCTCTCTGTGTCTCTGGCTCTCTCTCTTAAACAGATGAGTCCCAGAGGTTCAGAAAATATGAAGATTTGCCTAGGGCCATACATAAATATTAATGGAATGTAGTTATTCTCCCTTTCCTCCCATTCTAACACCCTTGTATTTTTCTCTCATTATATTGGTAAGTCATGATGTAGCAGAAAACTGGGTTTGATATTAGAGATCTTGGTTTGAATCTTGTCTTTGTGCCCTTTTTCTGTGTAACTTGGGGCAACTTGTTTCCCCTCTTTGAGTCTCAATTTTTAAATATGTAATATGGGAGGATATGAACTAGATGTTTTAGAAATTTCTTCCAACTCTAAATTCAGTTTGATTCAACATGGATTTATTAAGCCCCATTTGCAAAGTATTAATTTATAAGTTTATGATGTAGTAAACATTTAAATTCCTAAGAATTTTGGTATGCTATTTACTAAAGAGCAGAGAAATGAGTGGGGCAAAAGAAGCCCAAAGGTCTTGTCCCTGCAGGGACTCTGGATTCATTCTGGGGATTCCATTAAACGAGAATAATGTTGATAGCTTAAAACTTAAAGAGGAAGGCAGTGAAAAGAGACCTGGGACTTTGGCTCCAAATTGTGGGGTTACAGGGCATTCCATAGCAACTCATAAGCCCAGCAGTCACTTCCTTTTCCTCATTTTATTATTATTATTACTTAAAAAATTGTAGTTGGGCTCCTTAAGTATAAACCTTCTATAATTTCTTTGGCAATGACCTTGTCCTGAATTGCCATCATAAATTTCCCTCCTTGCCCACACCCCAGCCTTGTACATAGAAACAAAACTATATGATGGGCACTTATTTGATGCTTTATGGACCTGTTTTCTGAGTTCATGTGGATGATTCCATTCTTGGATCTTAGGAGCCTTGTGATCACAATGTGGTGGTAAACCACTTTCAGCTACATTCTTATAAACCTAATGATGTGCTTTTGTTGTTAGCTTTTACTACCATGCGGGGAAATAATATCTACTTGTTCCAAAAGAATTTCTGGGGGGCAGCTGGGTAACTCAGTGGATTGAGAGCCAGGCCTAGAGACGGGAGGTCCTGTGTTCAAATGTGACCTCAGATTCTTCTCAGTTGTGTGACCCTGATCAAGTCACTTAATCTCTATTGCCCCGCTCTTCTGCCTTGGCACCAATACACAATATTAATTTCAAAACAGAAGGTAAGGGTTTAAAAAAAAAGAATTTCTGTAGTTTTGGAACTGCTTTTAGCATATACTCTGAGGTCTAACAAAGAATAAAATAAATTTACTCTGAGAATGTCTAAAAAATAGTAATAATAGAAGTAGTAGTGAGAGCTGGTCTTGAAATCTTGCCTATGACACATATTGGCTGTAGGCTCCTGGGCGAGTCACTCAACTGGAGGCAACTCTTGAATTCTATTAATTTTCAGAGATGGTGTCAACCTCCATTGGCAGAGGAAATTTTTTTCATTTTATTAAGGCACACTGTCTCACCAACTTCACTTTGTCCCTATTTATTAATTTATCTATTTATTCATTCATTCATTCATTCATTCATTTACTTATTTATTTATTTGTTTGTTTGTTTATTTGTCCCTTTATTTAGTTGGGAGTTACATGGGATTCTAAGTAGGGGAAAGGAAATTACAGGTGTTGACATGGAACTCTATCTTGCAAAAGTTTTATCCTATTGTTTAGTTGCTATTTCATTTAGAGGAGAGGTTCTTGGCCTTTTTGTGTGTCATGGACACCTCTGTAAGTCTGGGGAAGCCTATAGCTCATTTATCAGAATAGTCTTTTTATTTTATGTTTTAAAATTTTAATTAATTATTTACATTACATTTTCTAGGTAACTCCTTCCCTCCTCCCCTCCCCTCCCTGCATTAGACAAGATCTCATTTAACAAAATGATATGTGAATTTATAAACTATGTCTTGCTTGTTTCTATTTATTAATTCTTTCTCTAGAAGTAGAAATATACGGGTCATTCATTCTTCAAACAATATTTTGTTGCTGTATATAATGTTCTCTTAGTTCTGCTTGTTTCACTCTTCATAATTTCACATATTTATTTCCATTAAAAAACCTCTTAGAATAGATACTTAGTATTGATTCCAAGATAGAAAAGTGGTAAGGGCTAGGCAATGGGGGTTAAGTGACTTGCCCAGGTTCACACAGCTGGGAAGTGTCTGAGGCCAGATTTGAACCCAGAAATTCCCGACTCCAGGCCTGACACTCTATCTAATGTGCTACCAAGCTACACCTTTCTATAATTAAAAATATTAATCTGATGATCATTTCTTATGGTACAATAGTATTCCATCACAAGAATAGTGTTTTTTTTAAACCCTTACCTTATGTCTTGAAATCAATACTAGTATTGGTTCCAAGGCAGAATAGCAGTAAGAGTTAGGTGATGAGGGTTAAGTGACTTGCCCAGGGTCACACACCTAGGAAATGTCTGAGTTCAGATTTGAACCCAGGACCTCCCCTCTCTAGACCTGGCTTTCAATCAACTGAACCACCCAGCTGCTCCCAAGAATAGTGTTTTCAAATGCATAAAATAAAATTCATAGTATTAAAAGGAAATTCATGATGTTGGAATATATATATATATCAAAATATTAAAATGGAAAAATAAACCCAGTTTGTGGTTCCTCACCTGGCAGCTGCCTATATCAATGAAATCAGAGGCCTAGCTCCTAACCTATTTACCAATATTTTGTCATTTAATCTTCATATTAACTCTCTGAGTATTTTTAAAAAATAAAAACCCTTACCTTCCATCTTGGAATCAATACTGTGTATTGGTTCCAAGGAGGAAGAGTGGTAATGGTTAGGAAATGGGGGTCAAGTGACTTGTCCAGGGTCACACAGCTGGGAAGTGTCTGAGGCCAGATTTGAACCTAGGACTTCCCATCTCTAGGCCTGGCTCTCAATCCACTGAGCTACCCAGCTGCCTCCTCTATGAGTATTTTTAAAAATGTTTTATAGAAGAGGAAACTGAGTCTCATAGTTTTTAAGTAACTTGTCCCTTATTACGCAGTGATGAAATGTCAAACACACTACAATTGCTGAGGCATTTAGTTCATCCACGTTGCAGTCTCTCTTACAAAACTCTGTACTGCCACTGAGAAATGGAAAGAAAACCTTAAGTTAAGAAGCCTTGTTCTAGAGAAATAAGAAGAACGGAGAGTGAGTTATAAGCTGGTTTTTCCAGTCATTCTCTATCATTAACATAGCATATTTTAATTTTTTTCAGGGAGATGGCAGACATCCAATTTACAATTTAAATCTTTTTTGTTCTTGGTGGATTTTCACTCAGAATTAGCTTAGTCTTTCATTTGTGCAGCCCATAATCTCATTTTTTAAAATGATTTGTTTTGCAGCAAGAAAAGGAATAAAAATTCTTCATTTTTGTCTCAGCTGTCTTTGTTCTTCCAGCTTTTATTTTGTTCTTCATGTATTATAAAGAAGAGGTAAAGCAAGATGGAAGGCTTTTGAGTCAGGGCAATCTGGCTGCAACCCCTACTTTTGGCACATACCAGCTGCATGATGGGCTACAAGTCCTTTAACTTCTTTTGCCCCCAATTCTCTAATGCTTTAGGTTAGAGATACATTATTGATTTGTGCTGTGAGGGGAGTTTGAACACTTGGAATATTTTTCCACATCAATGAAATCTTAAGACTATATCAACCTATAAACCCTTAAAAATGGTTCAGATTTTGCAGAATAAACCTTTGGAGCATGTAGCTGTGTTCCTCCTGTAATGACTAGAAGACACTGGAAAGCCATTAGAAATAGCTCTTGTGGAGCAGATGACCTTCATTTTGTTGCAGTGAAAACCAGTTATGGAAAGGAAGGCAGGACTCTATTGACAGAGAGAAGGGTAGAATGGCATAACTACAAGATTGAGGGCTATACGGGAGCATGGACTATCTCAGTGTTGGGCACAAAATCAGCATTTAATAGTTGCTTGCTGGTGAGTTAATTCCAGCCCTTCTTATTTTACTTATGGGGATTTTCACTGCCTTGGCCAAAGTCACACAAAGTCTCAGGAGCAAAGCCAGGATTCAAGCCCAGATCCTGAGTCTAGCACTTTCCATACCACTGGTGGATCCCACATTGGTGCACAATGGTTCTCATCATCATTTTCCACCAAAAAGTCAGATCGTAAACTTTTGCAGTGACAGTCGAGTCTCTGTCCATCTAACGAATGGCTCTATTTCTTAGTGTCAGTGTTGGGTTTTGTAAGACAGAATTCAACATGGAAGAACCAAATGCCTCAGCAATTGTAGTGTAGTAGAATGGAGTCCAACGCCTTCCTCTATCATGTTCTTGCCATATGATAAGGGGACAAGTCACTTAACCACTCTGAAACTCAGTTTCCACTTTTGTAAAATATTTGTAAAAAACTCATAGAATTATCCTGAATATAAAATGATAAAATAGTGGTAAATAAATTAGGGAATGGGTCCGTGGTTTCATTGATACAGGGGACTCCCAAGAGAGGAAATTCTTTCTACCGAGGCAGCTCATTGCAAATATCAATAATATAGAAATAGGTCTTGATTAATGACACATGGAAAACCCAGTGGAATTGCATGTTGGCTACAAGGAGGGGGGTGAGGGGAAGGGAGGGAAAGAACATGAATCTTGTAACCATGAGAAACATTTCTAAATTAATTAAATAACATTAAAAAAAAAACTTAGAGTGGTTCAGAGCTGAAGCATCAAACATGAACTGTGATACTTTTGAATAGGCTTAAGCATTTTGAAATGTGATTAAGAAATATATAACCAAATAAAAATAAAATGAACCTAGATAATGTTTACATGTGATTTTCTAAGTCAATATGTATCCTGTAGGCATACTTATGTACAGTTTAGAGACTTTCATTTCTATTTGAGTTTGATACCATTGGCCTCGGGACCAGTGACACTGGCAGGTTCAGTGATTTGAGCAGGGCAACAGAGCCAGCATGAATCAGAGTCCAAACTTGAATCCATGTCTTCCCAGCTTCAAGATCTTTTTTGGCATCCTGTTCCTTTTCTTCCTTGCCTCTCTCATAGGCCCTCTCTCACTCCCAAATTAAATTAGAACTAATTTCTGCTGATATTCTACCCAATTTAAGCCTGTAGGAAGAAGACTGATATGTGCATAGACTATCAACAATTATTCCTTACCCTTTCTGTGTCTAAGAAGGAAGAATATGTCCCAGGGAACTTGGCAGAAGGACTCCTTTAATCATGTTAAATTCTATAGGATTGAAGCTTGTGTTAATTTACTGAGACATGAAATTACTTGATACTTCACATTCAGCAGCAAGCATGGGCTGCTCGGAACAGTCTTTGTATAGAATATGTATATGGTTCTCTGCTTACTCTCTACTGCTCTTTGGTATTGAGGGCAGCTGGTAAACCCTGTGGCCCTTCCAGTGACAGGAAAGCCAAGGGAAGGAGAGAGTGCCCTTGTCTTTTCTAGGATTTCGTTAGGAAAAATGACAAATTTTCATTTCACTTTCTCTCCTGATTGAGGCAGTCCTGAAGATCAGGTCAGCTTTTAGGTAGGAGCTTTGCATGAGCCTCCACTTAATTAATTTAGTCATTGAAGATTGTGGCTTTAATTTCCTTTTGCTTTTGTCTGCCTGCAGAGATGTTAATATACCCCTGCCTGGCCCATTTCTCATTCTCTGTGGAAATCCTGGTTTTCTTGAGCACCCTGGGACAGATTTTGTCTTTGTTCAGGCATTTCAGTCTGACTCTTCATGACCCCATTTGGGGTTTCCTTGGCAAAGACACTGGAGTGGATTGCCATTTCCTTCTCCAGCTTATTTTCCAGTGATGAAACTGAGGCAAGATGGGTTAAATGACTTGCTCAGAGTCACATAGCTCTTATGTATCTGGGACCAGATTTGAACTCAGGAAGATGAGGTTTCCTGACTCCAGACCAGGCACTCTTATCTACTTCACCATCTTCTTCCAGACAGTGAAAAAGGATTGCCTCTACTTGTCAAGTAGGTATCATTGTGGAGGACTCAATTGAGTTATTGCTCTATGATTTGGCTTAAAACTCCCAAATTTTGAGCCCATTTGATTTTAATTTTTTTTCTTACTGAAAGTCAGCAAGGTATGGTGGATGGTGTACTGGATGTGGAATCAAGAAGTCCTAGACTTGGATCTTGTGCCCGGCATTCACTAGCTGTGTGTCCATGGCTGAATGACTTAATCTCACTGAGCTTCCATTTCCTAATCTGTAAAATGTGGACAATAATACCATGCCATTTAACTCATGGTGTTGTTAGGAAGCATCAGTTAAATAAAGTATATAGAACACCTTGTGAACTTGAAAACATTTGATAATCAGTTTTTATATTGTAGGTAAACGTTGCATCATAAAGTTTTCTTTTTCTGCAATTGGCTTCCTCTAGTTTGCATTCTCCCCATACTCACCCCTTTTTGTAGAATCCCCAAGCCAGGCTATACTGGGAAATATTTCATTTAAATCATGGAAAAAGCTTCTGTAAGGATTGCTGTCTTGATTGTGGGAATTAGGCAGCTATGTCAGTATTTTTCTACTTTTTACCTGAGGAATTGGGGCAGAATATTATGTCTTATATGGGCCATGGAGGCAGAAAGACCTGAGTTTAAATTCTGCCTCAGATACTTACTGGCTGTGGGACTCTGGGCAAGTCACTTAACTCTGTTTGCCTCAGTTTCCTCATCTGTAAAATGGGACATATTGTTGAAGGAAATGGCAAACATTCTATATCTTTACAAGAAAACTTCATGTACAAAACTCCCTGGGGTCACATAGAATCCAACACAACTGAACAAGTGGGCTTACTAGATTCAGCATAGCTAAAGGTCCTGTCAGGAGACAAAACCACAGTTAAACTCTATTTTCATCTGGATGTTCTCTTCAGAAGAGAATTCAGTGACATTGCATAATATATTCTAATGTTTCATAATCATTTTCATCCAGGAAGACATTTTTGACATGGATCCTTCCTTAGAGACCCCTTTCTCTAGAGTAGAAATGGAAATAGAAAGATCTGATCATGTTTGGCCATAAATGTCTTTTTTATGTACTTCAGAATCATTGTAAAATAACTTCTCAGTTTTACCTAATCAAGGCTAAACACTCTTAGGGTCTTCAGTCCTGTTTTATAATGATAGCTTCATATATTTATTCATTTAGTATTATTTTTTAGGTTTTGGAAATTTTTATTTAATTAATTAATTTAGAATATTTTTCCATTGTTACAATATTCTTGTTCTTTCCCTCCCCTAGCCCCACCTCCTTGCCATAGCCAACGCACAATTCCACTGGATTTTACATGTGTCATTGATCAAGAATTTTATTTCCATATTATTGACATTTGCACTAGCATGATCATTTAGAGTCTACATCCCCCCATCATATCCCCATCAAGTCATGTGATCAAGCAGTTGTTTTTCTGCTGTGTTTCTATTCTTCCTCTGAATGTGAATGGTGTTCTCTCTTATAGGTCTTTCAGAATAGGCTCATATATTTAGAGTTTAAAGGGATATTAGAGTTCATTGAGTCCATCCCCATTTTACAGGTTAGGAAACTGAGTCTTTGAGGGATAAAGTGACTAGCTGAAGATTACATGGAAGGTAAATTACCAAACTGGAATTTGATTCCAGGGATCAGTGCTCTTTCCACTGAGCTTTTTGGCTATTCCTCTTTCCTTAGGAATGAGACAGGCTCCCTATTTGATAATCCATTCATCATTTCCATTTCATATTCTGGGCCTTCACTAAGTTCTTCCAACATCTACCATGATAAGGTTATGGCCAAAAGGAGTGGGAATTCCTCTCCCTAACTTTAGTATCCTCTCTAGTTAGGAATAGGAGGTGGTCTAAGGAGGTCCCTTAGCTTCCTCCAATGCTTTGATGGACTTCTAGTGATCTCTCCTGGCCACTTGGTGGGGCTGTAGACTGCTAATCTATTTATAGGGTGTTTTCCAGTTAGAAAAAAAGGGCTTTTTGTAGGAGTCGTTTTTTGTGGTGGGTCACATAAGCTGTAGATTCTTCCCTAAAGAGCAACTACAAGCCAGAGCAGACTTTTCCCAATTGCTGATCAGAATAAGGAACTGTAATTTAAGGTTTCTGAGGTTTATCAATCTTAAATTGGGAACGCTTAAACCTAAGTAAAGGTTTTTATCTCATATGATCCATTTAAAAAAAGAAAATCTTAGAGCAGAGATTCTACAAGGGTTGGCTGGCTATGAGAATACCTATTTAGGGTTAGAGGGCTAGGATGGAGGTTTTTGTGGGCAACAGATCTAGTAGAAGCAATGTGAATGATAGCTTGGAAACAAACTGAGAGGCAGGTGAGATAGCATGGTATTCTGAGAAGGGCTCTGGACTAGAAGTATGGACACAGGATCAGAGTTTTGGAACCAGAAGAGACCTAAGAGGATATCCAGTCCAATCCTCTTCTTTTACTGATGAAGTAGCTGTGGCCTAAGGAGGTTAAGCGACTTGCCCACTGTCACATAGGGAACAGAGCCAGGATTTTGTCCCAGGTTAAAGGATTATGCATTTAGAGCTAGACAGACCTCAGAGATTGTGGAGCTTGACTTCCTTGTTTTATGGATGGGGTAACTGAAGCATAGAGATATTTTAAAAGTTCCCTTAGGTCTTGTTAGCAGAAGAACAGAGATTTGAATCCAGGTCTTCAGATCTAGGGCTCTTCTCACTATATCTCAGTTCCTCTGACATATTGTTTCATTTCAGTAACTAACTCATTTGTTGGGCAAACCACTCAACTTTTGTGTTCCTCAGTTTCTTTTCCTGTAAAAAGGGATAATACTGTTTGCCTTGGTAGGGGAGGGTAAAATGCGACTTGTATATGTTAGAAAGTGTTAAAAGCAATACTGTACATGTGAAAAAAATTATCTGCTAGGATTTTTGGGTTAGGTTCTTAATTTTTTTTAATATAGAGACTTCAAATTAGGAAGAAAAACTGGTGCCTCTGGACTGTGGGTTTACCTTATTGGCCCAGGTACAAACCACGAATCATGGTGCCAAACATGAGAGAGAAGTGAATGGCTAAGGATGAGAGGAAGGGATTTTCAATACTGAGGAAGGAAAACGTATTCAGACAGAGATCACAGGGTTGCCTGGAGCTCTTTCCTCTTCTGAAAAGTGGATCTTACAACTCTGAGGAGCTCATCTGTCAACTCACACATTTGGTTCCATGAACTTCTCAGAATCTTCAGAAAATAGTGAGGAAGATAGCCATTTTAGTAGAAAGTGAGTTTGTACCAGCATCCCATCTTTTGATCCTATTTGCTTCTCCCTTGGTTGTATAGACCCAGCTTTTTTTTTCCCCCACCACCGTCCCAGTTATAAACCTGGCATATAAAATATTGAACTGGGAATTTTCTTTCCCTTCCCCAATCTCATTATTGTTGCTGGCATTTTCCTACCAGCCCTATGAATACAAAATGCCAAGAGAGTTAAAACCCCAAAGGGTGAACGTTCTAGCTGTTTTCTTTTTAGAAACCTACTGCTATATCCCTCTGAAATTCATCACCAACTTCTGTCAAGACTCCTTACACCTAGTGACAGCAGGTGTGTGATATAGTTAAGTGGCAAGATTTATATGGGAGGCTACTGCTGCATTTAGCAATCTGAGAATGCAAGTGTCAGTACCGAACATGGTTATGGTCTCTCTAAGTCTCTGGGGAAGAAATGCCAAGACTATTATTACTTTAAAAAATCAGGGAAGTGAAGCACTGGGGTTGGTGACTCAGCCTGAATAAATTAGAAGTGAACTTCATACAAAACTTAGAATGAACCAAGAGTCAAACTTTTCTCATGGCCTCATAGATACTTTTTTCTTTTTCCAAAGAAAAGACTTAATTAGTGCTTCTCATTTTCTTAAGTTGCTTGCATTGCTTGTCTCATCCTCCCTTCAGCTACTAGTTCCCTAGTCCTTGGAAAGAGGTAATACAGTCTGCCTACTGGGACTTAAAAATGGATCTTAATGAGCTGGTTGTCTCTTGCCTGGTATAACACATTACCACTGAGTGAATTTCAAGTTCAGATATGTGGCCCAATTTGGAAGGTCTCTTGGATTTTTGTATGCGATTTGTGAAAGTTTACCTATATTCCACAATCTGAGTTTACAACAATTTTGAGCCAAAATATTGCCCTACAGGTTATCATTTCTTCAGTTTTCTTTCTGTTCTTAATTACTGATTTCCCTCACCCAAAGTGCCTAGTGAAAAGTGAGGGGTGAGAAGTAGAGTTGCTAATCAATGCAAATTGCTTCTGGGCAGAATGTGAAGAACAATGTATGCCACTCTGGAGTTTCTCTGAGAGAAATATCAGTTTTCTAATGTGGGATAACATACCTGCAACCTTGGAATTGTAAGCCACTCCAACCCCGCAGATGTTATTATTGGCTGCTGCTGATACTTCGCCTGCACAACGGGTTCCGTGACTGTGGAGAAGAAGAAAGCTTACATTAGATATGTCGTTCTATGAGATAGGTTTAAAGGACTTGGAAAGAATTGCTGAGGGAAACCCTTGAAATGCCTTCCATAATCATAGAAACAACAACAACAAAAGGATAAAACTACATGATTATGTCAATAGACACAGAAAAAGCCTCTAAAAACGACATTCATATCTGTTAACAATCCTCAAAAGCACAGACATTGAAAGGTCTTCATTTAAAAAAGGCAAAAGCAGTTTTTAAAAAAGGAATAGCTAGTATTATTCACAATGGAGAAATATTAGTTTTCCTAGTAAACCAGGAGCTAAAGTAAGGATGTCCCTGTTCCCCACTATTACTTGAAATAGTTCTAGAAACATTAGTCTATAAACAGAACAAAATCAAAGGTACAAATATCAGCAAAGAAGAAATCCAATGATCTCTATTTGCCAAATGTCATGATGGTATACTTAGAAAACTACAGTTAGTAAAGAATTTTGAGATGATTAATAGCTTTATTTATGAATTTGGATATCTCTAAAGATGGGCATTTTCTACAATATTAGCAGAAGTAAGGGGCAGTTGGGTAGCTCAGTGGATTGAGAGCCACACCTAGAGATAAGAGGTTCTAGGTTCAAATCTGGACTCAGATGCTTCCAGCTGTGTGACCCTGGGCAAGTCACTTAACCCCACTGCCTAGCCCTTAGCACTCTTCTGCCTTGGAACCAATATGCAGTATTGATTCCAAGACAGAAGGTAAGGGTTTAAAAAATATTAGCAGAAGTAGCAAGAAATAATAAGAGAACTTCATTCAAAATAGCTACAAAATGCATAAAATTTCTGAGTTAACTATCAAGATTTAAGCAAGATTTACATAAATACAATTACAAAGAATTCTTTTCAATGCTGAGACAAGTAGTTGGAGAGCTATTCACTCCATCTAGAAGGGCCTTAACAATATAATAAAAATGAAAGATGTATTTAAACTAATTTCTAGATTTAGTGCTATGTCATTCAAATGACCAGAGATACTTTATGGAGCTAGACAAATACAGAAATACAACATTTGGCAAATATACTAAGGAGGTCAGAGACAGAAACAAAGTTCAATAT